>NW_025961518.1:0-32473 GCF_023159225.1 Perognathus longimembris pacificus
GTACGTAGCTGTTTATCAGTAAATATCTCCACTGAGATTAAGAAAAGCAGTAGCTTAATAAATTAAGTACTTCCTGGTATGGTTACTGTACTGGTAACTCCCAAAAGAATCTGGATTGTGGTGAGGGAGCAGAGAAAAAGCTCATTTAGGACCTGCACTTACGAAGGGGGTAGGCAGCTGTATATCAGGGAGTAAACCTTCCGAGAATAAAAACAGCTGGAGCTTGTTAAGGTAATTACACAGGCGAAAGGATAATGTACTGGAACTCCTCAGAAGAATCTGATTTGTGGTGAGGGGAGAGAGATAAAAGCTCATTTAGGAACGACATGAACATGCTGCGTAGGTAGCTGTTTATCAGTAAATATCTCCACTGAGATTAAGAAAAGCAGTAGCTTAATAAATTAAGTACTTCCTGGTATAGTTACTGTACTGGTAACTCCCAAAAGAATCTGGATTGTGGTGAGGTAACAGAGAAAAAAGCTCATTTAAGACCTGCACTTAAGAAGGGGGTAGGCAGCTGTATATCAGGGAGTAAACCTTCTGAGAATAAAAACAGCTGGAGCTTGTTAAGGTAATTACACAGTGGAAAGGATAATGTACTGGGAACTCCTCAGAAGAATCTGATTGGTGGTGAGGGGAGAGAGATAAAAGCTCATTTAGGAACGACAAGAACATGCTGCGTAGGTAGCTGTTTATCAGTAAATATCTCCACTGAGATTAAGAAAAGCAGTAGCTTAATAAATTAAGTACTTAATGGTATGGTTACTGTACTGGTAACTTCCCCAAATGAATCTGGATTATGGTGAGGGTACAGAGAAAAAAGCTCATTTAGGACCTGCACTTACGAAGGGGGTAGGCAGCTGTATATCAGGGAGTAAACCTTCTGAGAATAAAAACAGCTGGAGCTTGTTAAGGTAATTACACTGGGGAAAGGATAATGTACTGGGAACTCCTTAGCAGAATCTGATTTGTGGTGAGGGGAGAGAGATAAAAGCTCATTTAGGAACGACATGAACATGCTGCGTAGGTAGCTGTTTATCAGTAAATATCTCCACTGAGATTAAGAAAAGCAGTAGCTAAATAAATTAAGTACTTCCTGGTATGGTTACTATACTGGTAACTCCCCAAAAGAATTTGGATTGTGGTGAGGAACAGAGAAAAAAGCTCATTTAGGACTTGCACTTACGAAGGGGTAGGCAGCTGTATATCAGGGATAAACCTTCTGAGAATAAAAACAGCTGGAGCTTGTTAAGGTAATTACACAGGGGAAAGGATAATGTACTGGAACTCCTCAGAAGAATCTGATTTGTCGTGAGGGGAGAGAGATAAAAGCTCATTTAGGAACGACATGAACATGCTGCGTAGGTAGCTGTTTATCAGTAAATATCTACACTGGGATTAAGAATAGCAGTAGCTTAATAAATAAAGTACTTACTGGTATGGTTACTGTACTGGTAACTCCCCAAAGAATCTGGATTGTGGTGAATGAACAGAGAAAAAAGCTCATTTAGGACCTGCACTGACGAAGGGGTAGGCAGCTGTATATCAGGGAGTAAACCTGCTGAGAATAAAAACAGCTGGAGCTTGTTAAGGTAATTACACAGGGGAAAGGATAATGTACTGGAACTCCTCAGAAGAATCTGATTTGTGGTGAGGGGAGAGAGATAAAAGCTCATTTAGGAACGACATGAACATGCTGCGTAGGTAGCTGTTTATCAGTAAATATCTCCACTGAGATTAAGAAAACCAGTAGCTTAATAAATTAAGTACTTCCTGGTATGGTTACTGTACTGGTAACTCCCCAAAAGAATCTGGATTGTGTTGAGGGAACAGAGAAAAAGCTCATTTAGGACCTGCACTTACGATGGGAGTAGGCAGCTGTATATCAGGGAGTAAACCTTCTGAGAATAAAAACAGCTGGAGCTTGTCAAGGTAATTACACATGGGAAAGGATAATGTACTGGCAACTCCTCAGAAGAATCTGATTTGTGGTGAGGGGAGAGAGATAAAAGCTCATTTAGGAACGACATGAACATGCTGCGTAGGTAGCTGTTTATCAGTAAATATCTCCACTGAGATTAAGAAAAGCAGTAGCTTTATAAGTGAAGTACTTCCTGGTATGGTTACTGTACCGGTAACTCCCCAAAAGAATCTGGATTGTGGTGAGGGAACAGAGAAAAAAGCTCATTTAGGACCTGCACTTACGAAGGAGGTAGGCAGCTGTATATCAGGGAGTAAACCTTCTGTGAATAAAAACAGCTGGAGCTTGTTAAGGTAATTACACAGGGGAAAGGATAATGTACTGGGAACTCCTCAGAAGAATCTGATTTGTGGTAAGGGGAAAGAGATGAAAGCTCATTTAGGAACGACATGAACATGCTGCGTAGGTAGCTGTTTATCAGTAAATATCTCCACTGAGATTAAGAAAAGCAGTAGCTTAATAAATTAAGTACTTCCTGCTATGGTTACTGTACTGGTAACTCCCCAAAAGAATCTGGATTGTGGTGAGGGAACAGAGAAAAAATCTAATTTAGGACCTGCACTTACGAAGGGGGTAGGCAGCTGTATATAAGGGAGTAAATCTTCTGAGAATAAAAACAGCTGGAGCTTGTTAAGGAAATTACACAGGGGAAAGGATAATGTACTGGAAACTCCTCGGAAGAATCTGATTTGTGGTGAGGGGAGAGAGATAAAAGCTCATTTAGGAACGACATGAACATGCTGCGTAGGAAGCTGTTTATCAGTAAATATCTCCATTGAGATTAAGAAAAGAAGTAGCTTAATAAATAAAGTACTTCCTGGTATGGTTACTGTACTGGTAACTCCCCAAAAGAATCTGGATTGTGGTGAGTGAACAGAGAAAAAAGCACATTTAGGACCTGCACTTACGAAGGGGGTAGGCAGCTGTTTATCAGGGAGTAAACCTTCTGAGAATAAAAACAGCTGGAGCTTGTTAAGGTAATTACATAGGGGAAAGGATAATGTACTGGGAACTCCTCAGAAGAATCTGATTTGTGGTGAGGGAACAGAGAAAAAAGCTCATTTAAGACCTGCACTTACGAAGGGGGTAGGAAGCTGTATATAAGGGAGTAAACCTTCTGAGAATAAAAACAGCTGGAGCTTGTTAAGGAAATTACACAGGGGAAAGGATAATGTACTGGAAACTCCTCGGAAGAATCTGATTTGTGGTGAGGGGATAGAGATAAAAGCTCATTTAGGAACGACATGAACATGCTGCGTAGGTAGCTGTTTATCAGTAAATATCTCCACTGAGATTAAGAAAAGCAGTAGCTTAATAAATGAAGTACTTCCTGGTATGGTTACTGTACTGGTAACTCCCCAAAAGAATCTGGATTGTGGTGAGGGAACAGAGAGAAAAGCTCATTTAGGACCTGCACTTACGAAGGGGGTAGGCAGCTGTATATCAGGGAGTAAACCTTCTGAGAATAAAAACAGCTGGAGCTTGTTAAGGTAATTACACAGGGGAAGGGATAATGTACTGGGAATTCCTCAGAAGAATTTCATTTGTGGTGAGGGGAGAGAGATAAAAGCTCATTTAGGAACGACATGAACATGCTGCGTAGGTAGCTGTTTATCAGTAAATATCTCCATTGAGATTAAGAAAAGAAGTAGCTTAATAAATAAAGTACTTCCTGGTATGGTTACTGTACTGGTAACTCCCCAAAAGAATCTGGATTTTGGTGAGTTAACAGAGAAAAAAGCACATTTAGGACCTGCACTTACGAAGGGGGTAGGCAGCTGTTTATCAGGGAGTAAACCTTCTGAGAATAAAAACAGCTGGAGCTTGTTAAGGTAATTACACAGGGGAAAGGATAATGTACTGGGAACTCCTCAGAAGAATCTGATTTGTGGTGAGGGGAGAGAGGTAAAAGCTCATTTAGGAACGTCATGAACATTCTGCGAAGGTAGCTGTTTATCAGTAAATATCTCCACTGAGATTAAGAAAAGCAGTAGCTTAATACATTAAGGACTTCCTGGTATGGTTACTGTACTGGTAACTCCCGAAAAGAATCTGGATTTTGGTGAGGGAACAGAGAAAAAAGCTCATTTAGGACCAGCACTTACGAAGGGGGTAGGCAGCTGTATATCAGGGAGTAAACCTTCTGAGAATAAAAACAGCTGAAGCTTGTTAAGGTAATTACACAGGGGAAAGGATAATGTACTGGGAACTCCTCAGAAGCATCTGATTTGTGGTGAGGGGAGAGAGATAAAAGCTCATTTAGGAACGACATGAACATGCTGCGTAGGTAGCTGTTTATCAGTAAATATCTCCACTGAGATTAAGAAAAGCAGTAGCTTAACAAATTAAGTACTTCCTGGTATGGTTACTGTACTGATAACTCCCGAAAAGAATCTGGATTGTGGTGAGGGAACAGAGAAAAAAGCTCATTTAGGACTTGCACTTACGAAGGGGATAGACAGCTGTATATCAGGGAGTAAACCTTCTGAGAATAAAAACAGCTAGAGCATGTTAAGGTAATTACACAGGGGAAAGGATAATGTACTGTGAACTCCTCAGAAGAATCTGATTTGTGGTGAGTGGAGAGAGATAAAAGCTCATTTAGGAACGACATGAACATGCTGCGTAGGTAGCTGTTTATCAGTAAATATCTCCACTGAGATTAAAAAAAGCAGTAGCTTAATAAATTAAGTACTTCCTGGTATGGTTACTGTACTGGTAACTCCCCAAAAGAATCTGGATTGTGGTGAGGGAACAGAGAAAAAAGCTCATTTAGGACCTGAACTTACGAAGGGGGTAGGCAGCAGTATATCAGGGAGTATCCCTTCTGAGAATAAAAACAGCTGGAGCTTGTTAAGGTAATTACACAGGGGAAAGGGTATTGTACTGGGAACTCCTCAGAAGAATCTGATTTGTTGTGAGGGGAGAGAGATAAGAGCTCATTTAGGAACGACATGAACGTGCTGCGTAGGTAGCTGTTTATCAGTAAATATCTCCACTGAGATTAAGAAAAGCAGTAGCTTAATAAATTAAGTACTTCCTGGTATGGTTACTATACTGGTAACTCCCCAAAAGAATCTGGATTGTGTTGAGGGAACAGAGAAAAAGCTCATTTAGGACCTGCACTTACGATGGGAGTAGGCAGCTGTATATCAGGGAGTAAACCTTCTGAGAATAAAAACAGCTGGAGCTTGTCAAGGTAATTACACATGGGAAAGGATAATGTACTGGGAACTCCTCAGAAGAATCTGATTTGTGGTGAGGGGAGAGAGATAAAAGCTCATTTAGGAACGACATGAACATGCTGCGTAGGTAGCTGTTTATCAGTAAATATCTCCACTGAGATTAAGAAAAGCAGTAGCTTTATAAGTGAAGTACTTCCTGGTATGGTTACTGTACCGGTAACTCCCCAAAAGAATCTGGATTGTGGTGAGGGAACAGAGAAAAAAGCTCATTTAGGACCTGCACTTACGAAGGAGGTAGGCAGCTGTATATCAGGGAGTAAACCTTCTGTGAATAAAAACAGCTGGAGCTTGTTAAGGTAATTACACAGGGGAAAGGATAATGTACTGGGAACTCCTCAGAAGAATCTGATTTGTGGTAAGGGGAAAGAGATAAAAGCTCATTTAGGAACGACATGAACATGCTGCGTAGGTAGCTGTTTATCAGTAAATATCTCCACTGAGATTAAGAAAAGCAGTAGCTTAATAAATTAAGTACTTCCTGCTATGGTTACTGTACTGGTAACTCCCCAAAAGAATCTGGATTGTGGTGAGGGAACAGAGAAAAAATCTAATTTAGGACCTGCACTTACGAAGGGGGTAGGCAGCTGTATATAAGGGAGTAAATCTTCTGAGAATAAAAACAGCTGGAGCTTGTTAAGGAAATTACACAGGGGAAAGGATAATGTACTGGAAACTCCTCGGAAGAATCTGATTTGTGGTGAGGGGAGAGAGATAAAAGCTCATTTAGGAACGACATGAACATGCTGCGTAGGAAGCTGTTTATCAGTAAATATCTCCATTGAGATTAAGAAAAGAAGTAGCTTAATAAATAAAGTACTTCCTGGTATGGTTACTGTACTGGTAACTCCCCAAAAGAATCTGGATTGTGGTGAGTGAACAGAGAAAAAAGCACATTTAGGACCTGCACTTACGAAGGGGGTAGGCAGCTGTTTATCAGGGAGTAAACCTTCTGAGAATAAAAACAGCTGGAGCTTGTTAAGGTAATTACATAGGGGAAAGGATAATGTACTGGGAACTCCTCAGAAGAATCTGATTTGTGGTGAGGGAACAGAGAAAAAAGCTCATTTAGGACCTGCACTTACGAAGGGGGTAGGAAGCTGTATATAAGGGAGTAAACCTTCTGAGAATAAAAACAGCTGGAGCTTGTTAAGGAAATTACACAGGGGAAAGGATAATGTACTGGAAACTCCTCGGAAGAATCTGATTTGTGGTGAGGGGATAGAGATAAAAGCTCATTTAGGAACGACATGAACATGCTGCGTAGGTAGCTGTTTATCAGTAAATATCTCCACTGAGATTAAGAAAAGCAGTAGCTTAATAAATGAAGTACTTCCTGGTATGGTTACTGTACTGGTAACTCCCCAAAAGAATCTGGATTGTGGTGAGGGAACAGAGAGAAAAGCTCATTTAGGACCTGCACTTACGAAGGGGGTAGGCAGCTGTATATCAGGGAGTAAACCTTCTGAGAATAAAAACAGCTGGAGCTTGTTAAGGTAATTACACAGGGGAAGGGATAATGTACTGGGAATTCCTCAGAAGAATTTCATTTGTGGTGAGGGGAGAGAGATAAAAGCTCATTTAGGAACGACATGAACATGCTGCGTAGGTAGCTGTTTATCAGTAAATATCTCCATTGAGATTAAGAAAAGAAGTAGCTTAATAAATAAAGTACTTCCTGGTATGGTTACTGTACTGGTAACTCCCCAAAAGAATCTGGATTTTGGTGAGTTAACAGAGAAAAAAGCACATTTAGGACCTGCACTTACGAAGGGGGTAGGCAGCTGTTTATCAGGGAGTAAACCTTCTGAGAATAAAAACAGCTGGAGCTTGTTAAGGTAATTACACAGGGGAAAGGATAATGTACTGGGAACTCCTCAGAAGAATCTGATTTGTGGTGAGGGGAGAGAGGTAAAAGCTCATTTAGGAACGTCATGAACATTCTGCGAAGGTAGCTGTTTATCAGTAAATATCTCCACTGAGATTAAGAAAAGCAGTAGCTTAATACATTAAGGACTTCCTGGTATGGTTACTGTACTGGTAACTCCCGAAAAGAATCTGGATTTTGGTGAGGGAACAGAGAAAAAATCTCATTTAGGACCAGCACTTACGAAGGGGGTAGGCAGCTGTATATCAGGGAGTAAACCTTCTGAGAATAAAAACAGCTGAAGCTTGTTAAGGTAATTACACAGGGGAAAGGATAATGTACTGGGAACTCCTCAGAAGCATCTGATTTGTGGTGAGGGGAGAGAGATAAAAGCTCATTTAGGAACGACATGAACATGCTGCGTAGGTAGCTGTTTATCAGTAAATATCTCCACTGAGATTAAGAAAAGCAGTAGCTTAACAAATTAAGTACTTCCTGGTATGGTTACTGTACTGATAACTCCCGAAAAGAATCTGGATTGTGGTGAGGGAACAGAGAAAAAAGCTCATTTAGGACTTGCACTTACGAAGGGGATAGACAGCTGTATATCAGGGAGTAAACCTTCTGAGAATAAAAACAGCTAGAGCATGTTAAGGTAATTACACAGGGGAAAGGATAATGTACTGTGAACTTCTCAGAAGAATCTGATTTGTGGTGAGTGGAGAGAGATAAAAGCTCATTTAGGAACGACATGAACATGCTGCGTAGGTAGCTGTTTATCAGTAAATATCTCCACTGAGATTAAAAAAAGCAGTAGCTTAATAAATTAAGTACTTCCTGGTATGGTTACTGTACTGGTAACTCCCCAAAAGAATCTGGATTGTGGTGAGGGAACAGAGAAAAAAGCTCATTTAGGACCTGAACTTACGAAGGGGGTAGGCAGCAGTATATCAGGGAGTATCCCTTCTGAGAATAAAAACAGCTGGAGCTTGTTAAGGTAATTACACAGGGGAAAGGGTATTGTACTGGGAACTCCTCAGAAGAATCTGATTTGTTGTGAGGGGAGAGAGATAAGAGCTCATTTAGGAACGACATGAACGTGCTGCGTAGGTAGCTGTTTATCAGTAAATATCTCCACTGAGATTAAGAAAAGCAGTAGCTTAATAAATTAAGTACTTCCTGTTATGGTTACTATACTGGTAACTCCCCAAAATAATCTGGATTTTGGTGAGGGAACAGAGAAAAAAGCTCTTTTAGGACCTGCAATTACGAAGGGGGTAGGCAGCTGTATATCAGGGAGTAAACCTTCTGAGAATTAAAACAGCTGGAGCTTGTTAAGGTAATTACACAGGGGAAAGGATAATGTACTGGGAACTCCTCAGAAGAATCTGATTTGTGGTGAGGGGTGAGAGATAAAAGCTCATTGAGGAACGACATGAACATAATGCGTAGGTAGCTGTTTATCAGTAAATATCTCCACTGAGATTAAGAAAAGCAGTAGCTTGATAAATTAAGTACTTCCTGGTATGGTTACTCTACTGCTAACTCCCCAAATGAATTTGGATGGTGGTGAGGTAACAGAGAAAAAAGCTCATTTAGGACCTGCACTTACGAAGGCGGTATTCAGCTGTATATCAGGGAGTAAATCTTCTGAGAATAAAAACAGCTTTAACTTGTTAAGGTAATTACACAGGGGAAAGGATAATGTACTGGGAACTCCTCAGAAGAATCTGATTTGTGGTGAGGGGAGAGAAATAAAAGCTCATTTAGGAACGACATGAACATGCTGCATACGTAGCTGTTTATCAGTAAATATCTCCACTGAGATTAAGAAAAGCAGTAGATTAATAAATTAAGTACTTCCTGCTATGGATACTGTACTGGTAACTCCCCAAAAGAATCGGGATTGTGGTGAGGGAACAGAGAAAAAAGCTCATTTAGGACCTGCACTTACGAAGGGTGTAGGCAGCTGTAAACCAGGGAGTAAACCTTCTGAGAATAAAAACAGCTGGAGCTTGTTAAGGTAATTACACAGGGGAAAGGATAATGTACTGGGAACTCCTCAGAAGAATGTGATTTGTGGTGAGGGGAGAGAGATAAAAGCTCATTTAGGGGGCAGGGGATATAGCCTAGTGGCAAGAGTGCCTGCCTCTGATACATGAGGCCCTATGTACGGTTCCCCAGCACCACATATACAGAAAACGGCCAGAAGCGGCGCTGTGGCTCAAGTGGCAGAGTGCTAGCCTTGAGCGGGAAGAAGCCAGGGACAGTGCTCAGGCCCTGAGTCCAAGGCCCAGGACTGGCGAAAAAAAAGCTCATTTAGGAACGACATGGACATGCTGCGTAGGTAGCTGTTTATCAGTAAATATCTCCACTGAGATTAAGAAAAGCGGTAGCTTAATAAATTAAGTACTTCCTGGTATGGTTACTGTACTGGTAACTCCCCAAAACAATCTGGATTGTGGTGAGGGAACACAGAAATAAGCTCATTTAGGACCTGCACTTACGAAGGGCGTAGGCAGCTGTATATCAGGGAGTAAACCTTCTGAGAATAAAAACAGCTGGAGCTTCTTAAGGTAATTACACAGGGGAAAGGATAATGTCCTGGGAACTCCTCAGAAGAATCTGATTTGTGGTGAGGGGAGAGAGATAAAAGCTCATTTAGGAACGACATAAACATGCTGCGTAGGTAGCTGTTTATCAGTAAATATCTCCACTGAGATTAAGAAAAGCAGTGCTTAATAAATTAAGTACTTCCTGGTATGGTTACTGTACTGCTAACTACCGAAAAGAATCTGGATTGTGGTGAGGGAACAGAGAAAAAAGCTCATTTAGGACCTGCACTTACGAAGGGGTTAGGCAGCTGTATATCAGGGAGTAAACCTTCTGAGAATAAAAACAGCTGGAGCTTGTTAAGGTAATTACACAGGGGAAAGGATAATGTACTGGGAACTCCTCAGAAGAATCTGATTTGTGGTGCGGGGAGAGAGATAAAAGCTCATTTAGGAACGACATGAACATGCTGCGTAGGTAGCTGTTTATCAGTAAATATCTCCACTGAGATTAAGAAAAGCAGTAGCTTAATGAATTAAGTACTTCCTGGTATGGTTACTGTACTGGTAACTCCCCAAAAGAATCTGGATTGTTGTGAGGGAACAGAGAAAAAAGCTCATTTAGGACCTGCACTTACGAAGGGGGTAGGCAGCTGTATATCAGGGAGTAAACCATCTGAGAATAAGAACAGCTGGAGCTTGTTAAGGTAATTACACAGGGGAAAGGATAATGTACTGGGAACTCCTCAGAAGAGTCTGATTTGTGGTGAGGGGAGAGAGATATAGGCTCATTTAGGAACGACATGAACATGCTGCGTAGGTAGCTGTTTATCAGTAAATATCTCCACTGAGATTAAGAAAATCAGTAGCTTAATAAATGAAGTACTTCCTGGTATGTTTAACGTACTGGTAACTCCCCAAAAGAATCTGGATTGTGGTGAGGGAACAGAGAAAAAAGCTCATTTAGGACCTGCACTTACGAAGGGGGTAGGCAGCTTTATATCAGGGAGTAAACCTTCTGAGAATAAAAACAGCTGGATCTTGTTAAGGTAATTACACAGGGGAAAGGATAATGTACTGGGAACTCCTCAGAACAATCTGATTTTTGGTGAGGGGAGAGAGATAAAAGCTCATTTAGGAACGACATGAACATGCTGCGTAGGTAGCTGTTTATCAGTAAATATCTCCACTGAGATTAAGAAAAGCAGTAGCTTAATAAATTAAGTACTTCCTGGTATGGTTACTGTACTGGTAACTCTCCAAAAGCATCTGGATTGTGGTGAGAGAACAGAGAAAAAAGCTCATTTATGACCTGCACTTAGGAAGGGGGTAGGCAGCTGTATATCAGGGAGTAAACCTTCTGAGAATAAAAACAGCTGGAGCTTGTTAAGGTAATTACACAGGGGAAAGGATAATGTACTGGGAACTCCTCAGACGAATCTGATTTGTGGTGAGGGGAGAGAGATAAAAGCTCATTTATGAACGACATGAACATGCTGCGTACGTAGCTGTTTATCAGTAAATATCTCCACTGAGATTAAGAAAAGCAGTAGCTTAATAAATTAAGTACTTCCTGGTATGGTTACTGTACTGGTAACTCCCCAAAAGAATCTGGATTGTGGTGAGGGAGCAGAGAAAAAGCTCATTTAGGACCTGCACTTACGAAGGGGGTAGGCAGCTGTATATCAGGGAGTAAACCTTCCGAGAATAAAAACAGCTGGAGCTTGTTAAGGTAATTACACAGGCGAAAGGATAATGTACTGGGAACTCCTCAGAAGAATCTGATTTGTGGTGAGGGGAGAGAGATAAAAGCTCATTTAGGAACGACATGAACATGCTGCGTAGGTAGCTGTTTATCAGTAAATATCTCCACTGAGATTAAGAAAAGCAGTAGCTTAATAAATTAAGTACTTCCTAGTATAGTTACTGTACTGGTAACTCCCCAAAAGAATCTGGATTGTGGTGAGGGAACAGAGAAAAAAGCTCATTTAAGACCTGCACTTAAGAAGGGGGTAGGCAGCTGTATATCAGGGAGTAAACCTTCTGAGAATAAAAACAGCTGGAGCTTGTTAAGGTAATTACACAGTGGAAAGGATAATGTACTGGGAACTCCTCAGAAGAATCTGATTGGTGGTGAGGGGAGAGAGATAAAAGCTCATTTAGGAACGACAAGAACATGCTGCGTAGGTAGCTGTTTATCAGTAAATATCTCCACTGAGATTAAGAAAAGCAGTAGCTTAATAAATTAAGTACTTAATGGTATGGTTACTGTACTGGTAACTCCCCAAATGAATCTGGATTATGGTGAGGGTACAGAGAAAAAAGCTCATTTAGGACCTGCACTTACGAAGGGGGTAGGCAGCTGTATATCAGGGAGTAAACCTTCTGAGAATAAAAACAGCTGGAGCTTGTTAAGGTAATTACACTGGGGAAAGGATAATGTACTGGGAACTCCTTAGCAGAATCTGATTTGTGGTGAGGGGAGAGAGATAAAAGCTCATTTATGAACGACATGAACATGCTGCGTAGGTAGCTGTTTATCAGTAAATATCTCCACTGAGATTAAGAAAAGCAGTAGCTTAATAAATTAAGTACTTCCTGGTATGGTTACTGTACTGGTAACTCCCAAAAGAATCTGGATTGTGGTGAGGGAACAGAGAAAAAAGCTCATTTAGGACCTGCACTTACGAAGGGGTTAGGCAGCTGTATATCAGGGAGTAAACCTTCTGAGAATAAAAACAGCTGGAGCTTGTTAAGGTAATTACACAGGGGAAAGGATAATGTACTGGGAACTCCTTAGAAGAATCTGATTTGTGGTGAGGGGAGAGAGATAAAAGCTCATTTAGGAACGACATGAACATGCTGCGTAGGTAGCTGTTTATCAGTAAATATCTCCACTGAGATTAAGAAAAGCAGTAGCTTAATAAATTAAGTACTTCCTGGTATGGTTACTGTACTGGTAACTCCCCAAAAGAATCTGGATTGTGGTGAGGGAACAGAGAAAAAAGCTCATTTAGGACCTGCACTTACGAAGGGGGTAGGCAGCTGTATATCAGGGAGTAAACCTTCTGAGAATAAAAACAGCTGGAGCTAGTTAAGGTAATAACACAGGGGAAAGGATAATGTACTGGGAACTCCTCAGAAGAATCTGATTTGTGGTGAGGGGAGAGACATAAAAGCTCATTTAGGAACGACATGAACATGCTGCGTAGGTAGCTGTTTATCAGTAAATATCTCCACTGAGATTAAGAAAAGCAGTAGCTTAATAAATTAAGTACTTCCTGGTATGGTTACTGTACTGGTAACTCCCGAAAAGAATCTGGATTGTGGTGAGGGAACAGAGAAAAAAGCTCATTTAGGACCTGCACTTAAGAAGGGGGTAGGCAGCTGTATATCAGGGAGTAAACCTTCTGAGAATAAAAACAGCTGGAGCTTGTTAAGGTAATTACACAGGGGAAAGGATAATGTACTGGGAACTCCTCAGAAGAATCTGATTTGTGGTGAGGGGAGAGAGATAAAAGCTCATTTAGGAACGACATGAACATGCTGAGTAGGTAGCTGTTTATCAGTAAATATCTCCACTGAGATTAAGAAAAGCAGTAGCTTAATAAATTAAGTACTTCCTGGTATGGTTACTGTACTGGTAACTCCCCAAAAGAATCTAGATTGTGGTGAGGTAACAGAGAAAAAAGCTCATTTAGGACCTGCACTTACGAAGGGGGTAGGCAGCTGTTTATCAGGGAGTAAACCTTCTGAGAATAAAAACAGCTGGAGCTTGTTAAGGTAATTACACTGGGGAAAGGATAATGTACTGGGAACTCCTTAGCAGAATCTGATTTGTGGTGAGGGGAGAGAGATAAAAGCTCATTTATGAACGACATGAACATGCTGCGTAGGTAGCTGTTTATCAGTAAATATCTCCACTGAGATTAAGAAAAGCAGTAGCTTAATAAATTAAGTACTTCCTGGTATGGTTACTGTACTGGTAACTCCCAAAAGAATCTGGATTGTGGTGAGGGAACAGAGAAAAAAGCTCATTTAGGACCTGCACTTACGAAGGGGTTAGGCAGCTGTATATCAGGGAGTAAACCTTCTGAGAATAAAAACAGCTGGAGCTTGTTAAGGTAATTACACAGGGGAAAGGATAATGTACTGGGAACTCCTTAGAAGAATCTGATTTGTGGTGAGGGGAGAGAGATAAAAGCTCATTTAGGAACGACATGAACATGCTGCGTAGGTAGCTGTTTATCAGTAAATATCTCCACTGAGATTAAGAAAAGCAGTAGCTTAATAAATTAAGTACTTCCTGGTATGGTTACTGTACTGGTAACTCCCCAAAAGAATCTGGATTGTGGTGAGGGAACAGAGAAAAAAGCTCATTTAGGACCTGCACTTACGAAGGGGGTAGGCAGCTGTATATCAGGGAGTAAACCTTCTGAGAATAAAAACAGCTGGAGCTAGTTAAGGTAATAACACAGGGGAAAGGATAATGTACTGGGAACTCCTCAGAAGAATCTGATTTGTGGTGAGGGGAGAGACATAAAAGCTCATTTAGGAACGACATGAACATGCTGCGTAGGTAGCTGTTTATCAGTAAATATCTCCACTGAGATTAAGAAAAGCAGTAGCTTAATAAATTAAGTACTTCCTGGTATGGTTACTGTACTGGTAACTCCCGAAAAGAATCTGGATTGTGGTGAGGGAACAGAGAAAAAAGCTCATTTAGGACCTGCACTTAAGAAGGGGGTAGGCAGCTGTATATCAGGGAGTAAACCTTCTGAGAATAAAAACAGCTGGAGCTTGTTAAGGTAATTACACAGGGGAAAGGATAATGTACTGGGAACTCCTCAGAAGAATCTGATTTGTGGTGAGGGGAGAGAGATAAAAGCTCATTTAGGAACGACATGAACATGCTGAGTAGGTAGCTGTTTATCAGTAAATATCTCCACTGAGATTAAGAAAAGCAGTAGCTTAATAAATTAAGTACTTCCTGGTATGGTTACTGTACTGGTAACTCCCCAAAAGAATCTAGATTGTGGTGAGGTAACAGAGAAAAAAGCTCATTTAGGACCTGCACTTACGAAGGGGGTAGGCAGCTGTTTATCAGGGAGTAAACTTGAGAATAAAAACAGCTGGAGCTTGTTAAGGTAATTACACAGGGGAAAGAATAATGTACTGGGAACTCCTCAGAAGAATCTGATTTGTAGTGAGGGGAGAGAGATAAAAGCTCATTTACGAACGACATGAACATGCTGCGTAGGTAGCTGTTTATCAGTAAATATCTCCACTGAGATTAAGAAAAGCAGTAGCTTAATAAATTAAGTACTTCCTGGTATGTTTACTGTACTGGTAACTCACCAAAAGAATCTGGATTGTGGTGAGGGAACAGAGAAAAAAGGTCATTTAGGACCTGCACTTACGAAGGGGGTAGGAAGCTGTATATAAGGGAGTAAACCTTCTGAGAATAAAAACAGCTGGAGCTTGTTAAGGAAATTACACAGGGGAAAGGATAATGTACTGGAAACTCCTCTGAAGAATCTGATTTGTGGTGAGGGGAGAGAGATAAAAGCTCATTTAGGAACGACATGAACATGCTGCGTAGGTAGCTGTTTATCAGTAAATATCTCCACTGAGATTAAGAAAAGCAGTAGCTTTATAAGTGAAGTACTTCCTGGTATGGTTACTGTACCGGTAACTCCCCAAAAGAATCTGGATTGTGGTGAGGGAACAGAGAAAAAAGCTAATTTAGGACCTGCACTTACGAAGGGGGTAGGCAGCTGTATATAAGGGAGTAAATCTTCTGAGAATAAAAACAGCTGGAGCTTGTTAAGGAAATTACACAGGGGAAAGGATAATGTACTGGAAACTCCTCGGAAGAATCTGATTCGTGGTGAGGGGAGAGAGATAAAAGCTCATTTAGGAACGACATGAACATGCTGCGTAGGAAGCTGTTTATCAGTAAATATCTCCATTGAGATTAAGAAAAGAAGTAGCTTAATAAATAAAGTACTTCCTGGTATGGTTACTGTACTGGTAACTCCCCAAAAGAATCTGGATTGTGGTGAGTGAACAGAGAAAAATGCACATATAGGACCTGCACTTACGAAGGGGCTAGGCAGCTGTTTATCAGGGAGTAAACCTTCTGAGAATAAAAACAGCTGGAGCTTGTTAAGGTAATTACACAGGGGAAAGGATAATGTACTGGGAACTCCTCAGAAGAATCTGATTTGTGTGAGGGAACAGAGAAAAAAGCTCATTTAGGACCTGCACTTACGAAGGGGGTAGGAAGCTGTATATAAGGGAGTAAACCTTCTGAGAATAAAAACAGCTGGAGCTTGTTAAGGAAATTACACAGGGGAAAGGATAATGTACTGGAAACTCCTCGGAAGAATCTGATTTGTGGTGAGGGGATAGAGATAAAAGCTCATTTAGGAACGACATGAACATGCTGCGTAGGTAGCTGTTTATCAGTAAATATGTCCACTGAGATTAAGAAAAGCAGTAGATTAATAAATGAAGTACTTCCTGGTATGGTTACTGTACTGGTAACTCCCCAAAAGAATCTGGATTGTGGTGAGGGAACAGAGAGAAAAGCTCATTTAGGACCTGCACTTACGAAGGGGGTAGGCAGCTGTATATCAGGGAGTAAACCTTCTGAGAATAAAAACAGCTGGAGCTTGTTAAGGTAATTACACAGGGGAAAGGATAATGTACTGGGAATTCCTCAGAAGAATTACATTTGTGGTGAGGGGAGAGAGATAAAAGCTCATTTAGGAACGACATGAACATGCTGCGTAGGTAGCTGTTTATCAGTAAATATCTCCATTGAGATTAAGAAAAGAAGTAGCTTAATAAATAAAGTACTTCCTGGTATGGTTACTGTACTGGTAACTCCCCAAAAGAATCTGGATTTTGGTGAGTTAACAGAGAAAAAAGCACATTTAGGACGTGCACTTACGAAGGGGGTAGGCAGCTGTTTATCAGGGAGTAAACCTTCTGAGAATAAAAACAGCTGGAGCTTGTTAAGGAAATTACACAGGGGAAAGGATAATGTACTGGAAACTCCTCAGAAGAATCTGATTTGTGGTGAGGGGAGAGAGGTAAAAGCTCATTTAGGAACGTCATGAACATTCTGCGAAGGTAGCTGTTTATCAGTAAATATCTCCACTGAGATTAAGAAAAGCAGTAGCTTAATAAATTAAGGACTTCCTGGTATGGTTACTGTACTGGTAACTCCCGAAAAGAATCTGGATTTTGGTGAGGGAACAGAGAAAAAAGCTCATTTAGGACCAGCACTTACGAAGGGGGTAGGCAGCTGTATATCAGGGAGTAAACCTTCTGAGAATAAAAACAGCTGAAGCTTGTTAAGATAATTACACAGGAGAAAGGATAATGTACTGGGAACTCCTCAGAAGCATCTGATTTGTGGTGAGGGGAGAGAGATAAAAGCTCATTTAGGAACGACATGAACATGCTGCGTAGGTAGCTGTTTATCAGTAAATATCTCCACTGAGATTAAGAAAAGCAGTAGCTTAACAAATTAAGTACTTCCTGGTATGGTTACTGTACTGATAACTCCCGAAAAGAATCTGGATTGTGGTGAGGGAACAGAGAAAAAAGCTCATTTAGGACTTGCACTTACGAAGGGGATAGGCAGCTGTATATCAGGGAGTAAACCTTCTGAGAATAAAAACAGCTAGAGCATGTTAAGGTAATTACACAGGGGAAAGGATAATGTACTGTGAACTCCTCAGAAGAATCTGATTTGTGGTGAATGGAGAGAGATAAAAGCTCATTTAGGAACGACATGAACATGCTGCGTAGGTAGCTGTTTATCAGTAAATATCTCCACTGAGATTAAAAAACGCAGTAGCTTAATAAATTAAGTACTTCCTGGTATGGTTACTGTACTGGTAACTCCCCAAAAGAATCTGGATTGTGGTGAGGGAACAGAGAAAAAAGCTCATTTAGGACCTGAACTTACGAAGGGGGTAGGCAGCAGTATATCAGGGAGTATCCCTTCTGAGAATAAAAACAGCTGGAGCTTGTTAAGGTAATTACACAGGGGAAAGGGTATTGTACTGGGAACTCCTCAGAAGAATCTGATTTGTTGTGAGGGGAGAGAGATAAGAGCTCATTTAGGAACGACATGAACGTGCTGCGTAGGTAGCTGTTTATCAGTAAATATCTCCACTGAGATTAAGAAAAGCAGTAGCTTAATAAATTAAGTACTTCCTGTATGGTTACTATACTGGTAACTCCCCAAAGAATCTGGATTTTGGTGAGGGAACAGAGAAAAAACTCTTTTAGGACCTGCACTTACGAAGGGGGTAGGCAGCTGTATATCAGGGAGTAAACCTTCTGAGAATAAAAACAGCTGGAGCTTGTTGAGGTAATTACACAGGGGAAAGGATAATATACTGGGAACTCCTCAGAAGAATCTGATTTGTGGTGAGGGGAGAGAGATAAAAGCTCATTGAGGAACGACATGAACATAATGCGTAGGTAGCTGTTTATCAGTAAATATCTCCACTGAGATTAAGAAAAGCAGTAGCTTGATAAATTAAGTACTTCCTGGTATGGTTACTCTACTGCTAACTCCCCAAATGAATTTGGATGGTGGTGAGGTAACAGAGAAAAAAGCTCATTTAGGACCTGCACTTACGAAGGCGGTAGTCAGCTGTATATCAGGGAGTAAATCTTCTGAGAATAAAAACAGCTTTAACTTGTTAAGGTAATTACACAGGGGAAAGGATAATGTACTGGGAACTCCTCAGAAGAATCTGATTTGTGGTGAGGGGAGAGAAATAAAAGCTCATTTAGGAACGACATGAACATGCTGCATACGTAGCTGTTTATCAGTAAATATCTCCACTGAGATTAAGAAAAGCAGTAGATTAATAAATTAAGTACTTCCTGCTATGGATACTGTACTGGTAACTCCCCAAAAGAATCTGGATTGTGGTGAGGGAACAGAGAAAAAAGCTCATTTAGGACCTGCAATTACGAAGGGGGTAGGCAGCTGTATATCAGGGAGTAAACCTTCTGAGAATAAAAACAGCTGGAGCTTGTTAAGGTAATTACACAGGGGAAAGGATAATGTAGTGGGAACTCCTCAGAAGAATCTAATTTGTGGTGAGGGGAGAGAGATAAGAGCTCATTTAGGAACGACATGAACATGCTGCGTAGGTAGCTGTTTATCACGTAACATCTCCACTGAGATTAAGAAAAGCAGTAGCGTAATAAATTAAGTACTTCCTGGTATGGTTACTGTACTGGTAACTCCCCAAAAGAATCTGGATTGTGGTGAGGGAACAGAGAAAAAAGCTCATTTAGGACCTGCACTTACGAAGGTTGTAGGCAGCTGTATATCAGGGAGTAAACCTTCTGAGAATAAAAACAGCTGGAGCTTGTTAAGGTAATTACACAGGGGAAAGGACAATGTACTGGGAACTCCTCAGAAGAATCTGATTTGTGGTGAGGGGAGAGAGATAAATGCTCATTTAGGAACGACATGGACATGCTGCGTAGGTAGCTGTTTATCAGTAAATATCTCCACTGAGATTAAGAAAAGCAGTAGCTTAATAAATTAAGTACTTCCTGGTATGGTGACTGTACTGGTAACTCCCCAAAAGAATCTGGATTGTGGTGAGGGAACAGAGAAAAAAGCTCATTTAGGACCTGCACTTACGAAGGGGGTAGGCAGCTGTATATCAGGGAGTAAACCTTCTGAGAATAAAAACAGCTGGAGCTTGTTAAGGTAATTACACAGGGGAAAGGATAATGTACTGGGAACTCCTCAGAAGAATGTGATTTGTGATGAGGGGAGAGAGATAAAAGCTCATTTAGGGGGCAGGGGATATAGCCTAGTAGCAAGAGTGCCTGCCTCTGATACATGAGGCCCTAGGTTCGGTTCCCCAGCACCACATATACAGAAAACGGCCAGAAGCGGCACTGTGGCTCAAGTGGCAGAGTGCTAGCCTTGAGCGGGAAGAAGCCAGGGACAGTGCTCAGGCCCTGAGTCCAAGGCCCAAGACTGGCCAAAAGAAAAAAAAAAAAAAAAGCTCATTTAGGAATGACATGAACATGCTGCGTAGGTAGCTGTTTATCAGTAAATATCTCCACTGAGATTAAGAAAAGCAGTCGCTTAATAAATTAAGTACTTCCTGGTATGGTTACTGTACTGGTAACTCCCTAAAAGAATCTGGATTGTCGTGAGGCAATAGAGAAAAAAGCTCATTTGGAACTGCACTTACGAAGGGGGTAGGCAGCTGTATATCAGGGAGTAAACCTTCTGAGAATAAAAACAGCTGGAGCATGTTAAGGTAATTACACAGGGGAAAGGATAATGTAGTGGGAACTCCTCAGAAGAATCTAATTTGTGGTGAGGGGAGAGAGATAAAAGCTCATTTAAGAATGACATGAACATGCTGCGTAGGTAGCTGTTTATCAGTAAATACCTCCCCTGAGATTAATAAAAGCAGTAGCTTAATAAATTAAGTACTTCCTGGTATGGTTACTGTACTGGTAACTCCCCAAATGAATCTGGATTGTGGTGAGGGAACAGAGAAAAAAGCTCATTTAGGACCTGCACTTACGAAGGGGTAGGCAGCTGTATATCAGGGAGTAAACCTTGTGAGAATAAAAACAGCTGGAGCTTGTTAAGGTAATTACACAGGGGAAAGGATAATGTACTGGGAACTCCTCAGAAGAATCTGATTTGTGGTGAGGGGAGAGAGATAAAAGCTCATTTAGGAACGACATGAACATGCTGCGTAGGTAGCTGTTTATCAGTAAATATCTCCCCTGAGATTAAGAAAAGCAGTAGCTTAATAAATTAAGTACTTCCTGGTATGGTTACTGTACTGGTAACTTCCCAAAAGAATCTGGATTGTGGTGAGGGAACAGAGAAAAAAGCTCATTTATGACCTGCACCTACGAAGGGAGTAGGCAGCAGTATATCAGGGAGTAAACCTTCTGAGAATAAAAACAGCTGGAGCTTGTTAAGGTAATTACACAGGGGAAAGGATAGTGTACTGGGAACTCCTCAGAAGAATCTGATTTGTGGTGAGGGGAGAGAGATAAAAGCTCATTTAGGAATGACATGAACATGCTGCGTAGGTAGCTGTTTCTCAGTAAATATCTCCACTGAGATTAAGAAAAGCAGTAGCTTAATAAATTAAGTACTTCCTGGTATGGTTACTGTACTGGTAACTCCGCAAAAGAATCTGGATTGTGGTGAGGGAACAGAGAAAAAAGCTCATTTAGGACCTGCACTTACGAAGGGGGTAGGCAGCTGTAAACCAGGGAGTAAACCTTCTGAGAATAAAAACAGCTGGAGCTTGTTAAGGTAATTACACAGGGGAAAGGATAATGTACTGGGATCTCCTCAGAAGAATGTGATTTGTGGTGAGGGGAGAGAGATAAAAGCTCATTTAGGGGGCAGGGGATATAGCCTAGTGGCAAGAGTGCCTGCCTCTGATACATGAGGCCCTATGTACGGTTCCCCAGCACCACATATACAGAAAACGGCCAGAAGCGGCGCTGTGGCTCAAGTGGCAGAGTGCTAGCCTTGAGCGGGAAGAAGCCAGGGACAGTGCTCAGGCCCTGAGTCCAAGGCCCAGGACTGGCGAAAAAAAAGCTCATTTAGGAACGACATGAACATGCTGCGTGGGTAGCTGTTTATCAGTAAATATCTCCACTGAGATTAAGAAAAGCAGTAGCTTAATAAATTAAGTACTTCCTGGTATGGTTACTGTACTGGTAACTCCCCAAAAGAATCTGGATTGTGGTGAGGGAACAGAGAAAAAAGCTCATTTAGGACCTGCACTTACGAAGGGGGTAGGCAGCTGTATATCAGGGAGTAAACCTTCTGAGAATAAAAACAGCTGTAGCTTGTTAAGGTAATTACACAGGGGAAAGGATAATGTACTGGGAACTCCTCAGAAGAATCTGATTTGTGGTGAGGGGAGAGAGATAAAAGCTCATTTAGGAACGACATGAACATGCTGGGTAGGTAGCTGTTTATCAGTAAATATCTCCCCTGAGATTAAGAAAAGCAGTAGCTTAATAAATTAAGTACTTCCTGGTATGGTTACTGTACTGGTAACTCCCCAAAAGAATCTGGATTGTGGTGAGGGAACAGAGAAAAAAGCTCATTTAGGACCTGCACTTACGAAGGGGGTAGGCAGCTGTATATCAGGGAGTAAACCTTCTGAGAATAAAAACAGCTGGAGCTTGTTAAGGTAATTACACAGGGGAAAGGATAATGTAGTGGGAACTCCTCAGAAGAATCTGATTTGTGGTGAGGGGAGAGAGATAAAAGCTCATTTAGGAACGACATGAACATGCTGCGTAGGTAGCTGTTTATCACGTAACATCTCCACTGAGATTGAGAAAAGCAGTAGCTTAATAAATTAAGTACCTCCTGGTATGGTTACTGTACTGGTAACTCCCCAAAAGAATCTGGATTGTGGTGAGGGAACAGAGAAAAAAGCTCATGTAGGACCTGCACTTACGAAGATTGTAGGCAGCTGTATATCAGGGAGTAAACCTTCTGAGAATAAAAACAGCTGGAGCTTGTTAAGGTAATTACACAGGGGAAAGGATAATGTACTGGGAACTCCTCAGAAGAATCTGATTTGTGGTGAGGGGAGAGAGATAAATGCTCATTTAGGAACGACATGGACATGCTGCGTAGGTAGCTGTTTATCAGTAAATATCTCCACTGAGATTAAGAAAAGCAGTAGCTTAATAAATTAAGTACTTCCTGGTATGGTTACTGTACTGGTTACTCCCCAAAAGAATCTGGATTGTGGTGAGGGAACAGAGAAAAAAGCTCATTTAGGACCTGCACTTACGAAGGGGGTAGGCAGCTGTATATCAGGGAGTAAACCTTCTGAGAATAAAAACAGCTGGAGCTTGTTAAGGTAATTACACAGGGGAAAGGATAATGTACTGGGAACTCCTCAGAAGAATGTGATTAGTGGTGAGGGGAGAGAGATAAAAGCTCATTGAGGAACGACATGAACATGCTGCGTAGGTAGCTGTTTATCACGTAACATCTCCACTGAGATTAAGAAAAGCAGTAGCTTAATAAATTAAGTACTTCTTGGTATGGTTACTGTACTGGTAACTCCCCAAAAGAATCTGGATTGTGGTGAGGGAACAGAGAAAAAGCTCATTTAGGACCTGCACTTACGAAGGTTGTAGGCAGCTGTATATCAGGGAGTAAACCTTCTGAGAATAAAAACAGCTGGAGCTTGTTAAGGTAATTACACAGGGGAAAGGATAATGTACTGGGAACTCCTCAGAAGAATCTGATTTGTGGTGAGGGGAGAGAGATAAAAGCTCATTTAGGAACGACATGAACATGCTGGGTAGGTAGCTGTTTATCAGTAAATATCTCCCCTGAGATTAAGAAAAGCAGTAGCTTAATAAATTAAGTACTTCCTGGTATGGTTACTGTACTGGTAACTCCCCAAAAGAATCTGGATTGTGGTGAGGGAACAGAGAAAAAAGCTCATTTAGGACCTGCACTTACGAAGGGGGTAGGCAGCTGTATATCAGGGAGTAAACCTTCTGAGAATAAAAACAGCTGGAGCTTGTTAAGGTAATTACACAGGGGAAAGGATAATGTAGTGGGAACTCCTCAGAAGAATCTGATTTGTGGTGAGGGGAGAGAGATAAAAGCTCATTTAGGAACGACATGAACATGCTGCGTAGGTAGCTGTTTATCACGTAACATCTCCACTGAGATTGAGAAAAGCAGTAGCTTAATAAATTAAGTACGTCCTGGTATGGTTACTGTACTGGTAACTCCCCAAAAGAATCTGGATTGTGGTGAGGGAACAGAGAAAAAAGCTCATGTAGGACCTGCACTTACGAAGATTGTAGGCAGCTGTATATCAGGGAGTAAACCTTCTGAGAATAAAAACAGCTGGAGCTTGTTAAGGTAATTACACAGGGGAAAGGATAATGTACTGGGAACTCCTCAGAAGAATCTGATTTGTGGTGAGGGGAGAGAGATAAATGCTCATTTAGGAACGACATGGACATGCTGCGTAGGTAGCTGTTTATCAGTAAATATCTCCACTGAGATTAAGAAAAGCAGTAGCTTAATAAATTAAGTACTTCCTGGTATGGTTACTGTACTGGTTACTCCCCAAAAGAATCTGGATTGTGGTGAGGGAACAGAGAAAAAAGCTCATTTAGGACCTGCACTTACGAAGGGGGTAGGGCAGCTGTATATCAGGGAGTAAACCTTCTGAGAATAAAACAGCTGGAGCTTGTTAAGGTAATTACACAGGGGAAAGGATAATGTACTGGGAACTCCTCAGAAGAATGTGATTAGTGGTGAGGGGAGAGAGATAAAAGCTCATTGAGGAACGACATGAACATGCTGCGTAGGTAGCTGTTTATCACGTAACATCTCCACTGAGATTAAGAAAAGCAGTAGCTTAATAAATTAAGTACTTCTTGGTATGGTTACTGTACTGGTAACTCCCCAAAAGAATCTGGATTGTGGTGAGGGAACAGAGAAAAAAGCTCATTTAGGACCTGCACTTACGAAGGGGGTAGGCAGCTGTATATCAGGGAGTAAACCTTCTGAGAATAAAAACAGCTGGAGCTTGTTAAGGTAATTACACAGGGGAAAGGATAATGTACTGGGAACTCCTCAGAAGAATGTGATTTGTGGTGAGGGGAGAGAGATAAAAGCTCATTTAGGGGGCAGGGGATATAGCCTAGTAGCAAGAGTGCCTGCCTCTGATACATGAGGCCCTAGGTTCGGTTCCCCAGCACCACATATACAGAAAACGGCCAGAAGCGGCGCTGTGGCTCAAGTGGCAGAGTGCTAGCCTTGAGCGGGAAGAAGCCAGGGACTGTGCTCAGGCCCTGAGTCCAAGGCCCAAGACTGGCCAAAAGAAAAAAAAAAAAAAAAGCTCATTTAGGAACGACATGACATGCTGCGTAGGTAGCTGTTTATCAGTAAATATCTCCACTGAGATTAAGAAAAGCAGTAGCTTAATAAATTAAGTACTTCCTGGTATGGTTACTGTACTGGTAACTCCCCAAAAGAATCTGGATTGTGGTGAGGGAACAGAGAAAAAAGCTCATTTAGGACCTGCATTTACGAAGGGTGTAGGCAGCAGTATATCAGGGAATAAACCTTCTTAGAATAAAAACAGCTGGAGCTTGTTAAGGTAATTACACAGGGGAACGGATAATGTACTGGGAACTCCTCAGAAGAATCTGATTTGTGGTGAGGGGAGAGAGATAAATGCTCATTTATGAACGACATGGACATGCTGCGTAGGTAGCTGTTTATCAGTAAATATCTCCACTGAGATTAAGAAAAGCAGTATCTTAATAAAATAAGTACTTCCTGGTATGGTTACTGTACTGGTAACTCCCCAAAAGAATCTGGATTGTGGTGAGGGAACAGAGAAAAAAGCTCATTTAGGACCTGCACTTACGAAGGGGGTAGGCAGCTGGATATCAGGGAGTAAACCTTCTGAGATAAAAACAGCTGGAGCTTGTTAAGGAAATTACACAGGGGAAAGGATAATGTACTGGGAACTCCTCAGAAGAATCTTATTTGTGGTGAGGCAAGAGAGATAAAAGCTCATTTATGAACGACATGAACATGCTGCCTAGGTAGCTGTTTATCAGCAAATATCTCCACGGAGATTAAGAAAAGCAGTAGCTTAATAAATTAAGTACTTCCTGGTATGGTTACTGTACTGGTAATTCCCCAAAAGAATCTGGAATGTGGTGAGGGAACAGAGAAAAAAGCTCATTTAGGACCTGCACTTAAGAAAGGGGTAGGCAGCTGTATATCAGGGAGTAAACCTTCTGAGAATAAAAACAGCTGGAGCATGTTAAGGTAATTACACAGTGGAAAGGATAATGTACTGGGAACTCCTCAGAAGAATCTGATTTGTGGTGAGGGGAGAGAGATAAAAGCTCATTTAAGAACGACATGAACATGCTGCGTAGGTAGCTGTTTATCAGTAAATATCTCCACTGAGATTAAGAAAAGCAGTATCTTAATAACTTAAGTACTTCCTGGTGTGGTTACTGTACTTGTAACTCCCCAAAAAAAATCTGGATTGTGGTGAGGGAACAGAGAAAAAAGCTCATTTAGGACCTGCACTTACGAAGGGGGTAGGCAGCTGTATATCAGGGAGTAAACCTTCTGAGAATAAAAACAGCTGGAGCTTGTTAAGGTAATTACACAGGGGAAAGGATAATGTACTGGGAACTCCTCAAAAGAATCTGATTTGTGGTGAGGGGAGAGAGATAAAAGCTCATTTAGGAACGACATGAACATGCTGCGTAGGTAGCTGTTTATCAGTAAATATATGCACTGAGATTAAGAAAAGCAGTAGCTTAATAAATTAAGTACTTCCTGGTATGCTTACTGTACTGGTAACTCCCCAAAAGAATCTGGATTGTGGTGAGGGAACAGAGAAAAAAGCTCATTTAGGACCTGCACTTACGAAGGGGGTAGGCAGCAGTATATCAGGGAGTAAACCTTCTGAGAATAAAAATAGCTGGAGTTGTTAAGGTAATTACACAGGGGAAAGGATAATGTACTGGGAACTCCTCAGAAGAATCCGATCTGTTGTGAGAGGAGAGAGATAAAAGCTCATTTAGGAATGACATTAACATGCTGCGTAGGTAGCTGTTTATCAGTAAATATCTGCACTGAGATTAAGAAAAGCAGTAGCTTAATAAATTAAGTACTTCCTGGTATGGTTATTGTACTGGTAACTCCCCAAAAGAATCTGGATTGTGGTGAGGGAACAGAGAAAAAAGCTCATTTAGGAACTGCACTTACGAAGGGGGTAGGCAGCTGTATATCAGGGAGTAAACCTTCTGAGAATAAAAACAGCTGGAGCTTGTTAAGGTAATTACACAGCAGAAAGGATAATGTACTGGGAACTCCTCAGAAGAATCTGATTTGTGGTGAGGGGAGAGAGATAAAAGCTCATTTAGGAACGACATGAACATGCTGCGTAGGTAGCTGTTTATCAGTAAATATCTCCACTGAGATTAAGAAAAGCAGTAGCTTAATAAATTAAGTACTTCCTGGTATGGTTACTGAACTGGAAACTCCCCAAAAGAATCTGGATTGTGGTGAGGGAACAGACAAAAAAGCTCATTTAGGACCTACACTTACGAATGGGGTAGGCAGCTGTATATCAGGGAGTAGACCTTCTGAGAATAAAAACAGCTGGAGCTTGTTAAGGTAATTACACTGGGGAAAGGATAATGTACTGGGAACTCCTCAGAAGAATCTGATTTGTGGTGCGGGGAGAGAGATAAAAGCTCATTTAGGAACGACATGAACATGCTGCGTAGGTAGCTGTTTATCAGTAAATATCTCCACTGAGATTAAGAAACGCAGTAGCTTAATAAATTAAGTACTTCCTGGTATGGTTACTATACTGGTAACTCCCCAAAAGAATCTGGATTCTGGGGAGGGAACAGAGAAAAAAGCTCATTTAGGACCTGCACTTACGAAGGGGGTATGCAGCTGTATATCAGGGAATGAACCTTCTGAGAATAAAAACAGCTGGAGCTTGTTAAGGTAATTACACAGGAGAAAGGATCATGTACTGGGAACTCCTCAGAAGAATCTGATTTGTGGTGAGGAGAGAGAGATAAAAGCTCATTTAGGAACGACATGAACATGCTGCGTAGGTAGCTGTTTATCAGTAAATATCTCCACCGAGATTAAGAAAAGCAGTAGCTTAATAAATTAAGAACTTCCTGGTATGGTTACTGTACTGGTTACTCCCCAAAAGAATCTGGATTGTGGTGAGGGAACAGAGAAAAAAGCTCATTTAGGACCTGCACTTACGAAGGGGGTAGGCAGCTGTATATCAGGGAGTAAACCTTCTGAGAATAAAAACAGCTGGAGCTTGTTAAGGTAATTACACAGGGGAAAGGATAATGTACTGGGAACTCCTCAGAAGAATCTGATGTGGTGAGGGGAGAGAGATAAAAGCTCATTTAGAAACGACATGAACATGCTGCGTAGGTAGCTGTTTATCAGTAAATATCTCCACTGAGATTAAGAAAAGCAGTAGCTTAATAAATCAAGTACTTCCTGGTATGGATACTCTACTGGTAACTCCCCAAAAGAATCTGGATTGTGGTGAGGGAACAGAGAAAAAAGCTCATTTAGGACCTGCACTTACGAAGGGGGTAGGCAGCTGTATATCAGGGAGTAAACCTTCTGAGAATAAAAACAGCTGGAGCTTGTTAAGGTAATTACACAGGGGAAAGGATAATGTACTGGGAACTCCTCAGAAGAATCTGATTTGTGGTGAGGGGAGAGAGATAAAAGCTCATTTAGGAACGACATGAACATGCTGCGTAGGTAGCTGTTTATCAGTAAATATATGCACTGAGATTAAGAAAAGCAGTAGCTTAATAAATTAAGTACTTCCTGGTATGCTTACTGTACTGGTAACTCCCCAAAAGAATCTGGATTGTGGTGATGGAACAGAAAAAAAAGCTCATTTAGGACCTGCCCTTACGAAGGGGGTAGGCAGCTGTATATCAGGGAGTAAACCTTCTGAGAATAAAAACAGCTGGAGCTTGTTAAGGTAATTACACAGGGGAAAGGATAATGTACTGGGAACTCCTCAGAAGAATCTGATTTGTGGTGAGGGGAGAGAGATAAAAGCTCATTTAGGAACGACATGAACATGCTGCATACGTAGCTGTTTATCAGTAAATATCTCCACTGAGATTAAGAAAAGCTGTAGCTTAATAAATTAAGTACTTCCTGGTATGGTTACTGTACTGGTAACTCCCCAAAACAATCTGGATTATGGTGAGGAAACAGAGAAAAAAACTCATTTAAGACCTGCACTTACGAAGGGGGTAGGCAGCTGTATATCTGGGAGTAAACCTTCTGAGATTAAAAACAGCTGGAGCTTGTTAAGGTAATTACACAGGGGAAAGGATAATGTACTGGGAACTCCTCAGAAGAATCTGATTTGTGGTGAGGGGAGAGAGATAAAAGCTCATTTAGGAACGACATGAACATGCAGCGTAGGTAGCTGTTTATCAGTAAATATCTCCACTGAGATTAAGAAAAGCAGTAGCTTAATAAATTAAGTACTTCCTAGTATGGTTACTGTACTGGTAACTCCGCAAAAGAATCTGGATTGTGGTGAGGGAACAGAGAAAAAAGCTCATTTAGGACCTGCACTTACGAGGGGGGGTAGGCAGCTGTATATCAGGGAGTAAACCTTTTGAGAATAAAATCAGCTGGAGCTTGTTAAGGTAATTACACAGGGGAAAGGATAATGTACTGGGAACTCCTCAGAAGAATCTGATTTGTGGTGAGGGGAGAGAGATAAAAGCTCATTTAGGAACGACATGAACATGCTGCGTAGGTAGCTGTTTATGAGTGAATATCTCCACTGCGATTAAGAAAAGCAGTAGCTTAATAAATTAAGTACTTCCGGGTATGGTTACTGTACTGGTAACTCCGCAAAAGAATATGGATTGTGGTGAGGGAACAGAGAAAAAAGCTCATTTAAGACCTGCACTTACGAAGGGGTTAGGCAGATGTATATCAGGGAGTAAACCTTCTGAGCAGAAAAACAGCTGGAGCTTGTTAAGGTAATTACACAGGGGATAGGATAATGTACTGGGAACTCCTCAGAAGAATCTCATTTGTGGTGAGGGGAGAGAGATAAATGCTCATTTAGGAACGACATGAACATCCTGCGTAGGTAGCTGTTTATCAGTAAATATCTCCATTGAGATTAAGAAAAGCAGTAGCTTAATAAATTAAGTACTTCCTGGTATGGTTACTGTACTGGTAACTCCCCAAAAGAATCTGGATTGTGGTGAGGGAACAGAGAAAAAAGCTCATTTAGGACCTGCACTTACGAAGGGGGTAGGCAGCTGTATATCAGGGAGTAAACCTTCTGAGAATAAAAACAGCTGGAGCTTGTTAAGGTAATTACACAGGGGAAAGGACAATGTACTGGGAACTCCTCAGAAGAATCTGATTTGTGGTGAGGGGAGACAGATAAAAGCTCATTTAGGAACGACATGAACATGCTGCGTAGGTAGCTGTTTATCAGTAAATATCTCCACTGAGATTAAGAAAAGCAGTAGCTTAATAAATTAAGTACTTCCTGGTATGGTTACTGTACTGGTTACTCCCAAAAGAATCTGGATTGTGGTGAGGGAACAGAGAAAAAAGCTCATTTAGGACCTGCACTTACGAAGGGGGTAGGCAGCTGTATATCAGGGAGTAAACCTTCTGAGAATAAAAACAGCTGGAGTTGTTAAGGTAATTACACAGGGGAAAGGATAATGTACTGGGAACTCCTCAGAATAATCCGATCTGTGGTGAGAGGAGAGAGATAAAAGCTCTCCAAATATTAGGAACGACATTAACATGCTGCGTAGGTAGCTGTTTATCAGTAAATATCTCCACTGAGATTAAGAAAAGCAGTAGCTTAATAAATTAAGTACTTCCTGGTATGGTTACTGTACTGGAAACTCCCCAAAAGAATATGGATTGTGGTGAGGGAACAGAGAAAAAAGCTCATTTAAGACCTGCACTTACGAAGGGGTTAGGCAGATGTATATCAGGGAGTAAACCTTCTGAGCAGAAAAACAGCTGGAGCTTGTTAAGGTAATTACACAGGGGATAGGATAATGTACTGGGAACTCCTCAGAAGAATCTGATTTGTGGTGAGGGGAGAGAGATAAATGCTCATTTAGGAACGACATGAACATCCTGCGTAGGTAGCTGTTTATCAGTAAATATCTCCATTGAGATTAAGAAAAGCAGTAGCTTAATAAATTAAGTACTTCCTGGTATGGTTACTGTACTGGTAACTCCCCAAAAGAATCTGGATTGTGGTGAGGGAACAGAGAAAAAAAGCTCATTTAGGACCTGCACTTACGAAGGGGGTAGGCAGCTGTATATCAGGGAGTAAACCTTCTGAGAATAAAAACAGCTGGAGCTTGTTAAGGTAATTACACAGGGGAAAGGACAATGTACTGGGAACTCCTCAGAAGAATCTGATTTGTGGTGAGGGGAGAGAGATAAAAGCTCATTTAGGAACGACATGAACATGCTGCGTAGGTAGCTTTTTATCAGTAAATATCTCCACTGAGATTAAGAAAAGCAGTAGCTTAATAAATTAAGTACTTCCTGGTATGGTTACTGTACTGGTTACTCCCCAAAAGAATCTGGATTGTGGTGAGGGAACAGAGAAAAAAGCTCATTTAGGACCTGCACTTACGAAGGGGGTAGGCAGCTGTATATCAGGGAGTAAACCTTCTGAGAATAAAAACAGCTGGAGCTTGTTAAGGTAATTACACAGGGGAAAGGATAATGTATTGGGAACTCCTCAGAAGAATCTGATTTGTGGTGAGGGGAGAGAGATAAAAGCTCATTTAGGAACGACATGAACATGCTGCGTAGGTAGCTGTTTATCAGTAAATATCTCCACTGAGATTAAGAAAAGCAGTAGCTTAATAAATTAAGTACTTCCTGGTATGGTTACTCTACTGGTAACTCCCCAAAAGAATCTGGATTGTGGTGAGGGAACAGAGAAAGAAGCTCATTTAGGACCTACACTTACGAAGGGGGTAGGCAGCTGTATATCAGGGAGTAAACCTTCTGAGAATAAAAACAGCTGGAGCTTGTTAAGGTAATTACACAGGGGAAAGGATAATGTACTGGGAACTCCTCGAAGAATCTGATTTGTGGTGAGGGGAGAGAGATAAAAGCTCATTTAGGAACGACATGAACATGCTGCGTAGGTAGCTGTTTATCAGTAAATATATGCACTGAGATTAAGAAAAGCAGTAGCTTAATAAATTAAGTACTTCCTGGTATGCTTACTGTACTGGTAACTCCCCAAAAGAATCTGGATTGTGGTGAGGGAACAGAGAAAAAAGCTCATTTAGGACCTGCACTTACGAAGGGGGTAGGCAGCAGTATATCAGGGAGTAAACCCTTCTGAGAATAAAAATAGCTGGAGTTGTTAAGGTAATTACACAGGGGAAAGGATAATGTACTGGGAACTCCTCAGAAGAATCCGATCTGTGGTGAGAGGAGAGAGATAAAAGCTCATTTAGGAACGACATTAACATGCTGCGTAGGTAGCTGTTTATCAGTAAATATCTGCCACTGAGATTAAGAAAAGCAGTAGCTTAATAAATTAAGTACTTCCTGGTATGGTTATTGTACTGGTAACTCCCCAAAAGAATCTGGATTGTGGTGAGGGAACAGAGAAAAAAGCTCATTTAGGAACTGCACTTACGAAGGGGGTAGGCAGCTGTATATCAGGGGGTAAACCTTCTGAGAATAAAAACAGCTGGAGCTTGTTAAGGTAATTACACAGCAGAAAGGATAATGTACTGGGAACTCCTCAGAAGAATCTGATTTGTGGTGAGGGGAGAGAGATAAAAGCTCATTTAGGAACGACATGAACATGCTGCGTAGGTAGCTGTTTATCAGAAATATCTCCACTGAGATTAAGAAAAGCAGTAGCTTAATAAATTAAGTACTTCCTGGTATGGTTACTGTACTGGAAACTCCCCAAAAGAATCTGGATTGTGGTGAGGGAACAGACAAAAAAGCTCATTTAGGACCTACACTTACGAATGGGGTAGGCAGCTGTATATCAGGGAGTAGACATTCTGAGAATAAAAACAGCTGGAGCTTGTTAAGGTAATTACACTGGGGAAAGGATAATGTACTGGGAACTCCTCAGAAGAATCTGATTTGTGGTGCGGGGAGAGAGATAAAAGCTCATTTAGGAACGACATGAAC
>NW_025961519.1:0-22275 GCF_023159225.1 Perognathus longimembris pacificus
GAAATGACAGGGGAAACAGACCATTTAGACCGAAGCATACCGGGTAGAAAGACTTGGATTTATTGGGCATGGACTTAGTAAAGAGTGTCTTTACAGCTTCAATATGAGATGTTTACCAAAATGGGTGTCTTCTCCATCTGACTCGTAGACCTATTCAAGTCAGATTTATTAATACAGTGATATTTATAACATAAAATTGGACAGTCATTATTATATCATCTTTGTCCTCAGTAGAAAGGCATATTTACCTTTTTTGTAAGATCAAGAGACGCTCTAGAAAACCAAAAGAAAATTTTCTTTTAAGAACCCCAAATAATTCATCAAAGCTATGTTTAGCAGATTTGCGTTAGCAATGGCAGAGACAAGGAAATAACAGCTGCTATTTGTGGCTTGATCCTGTCATACCTGACTGTCTCTAAGAGAGTAACTTGGCTCGTCACTATGGCTACAGAATTCTACTTCAGGTTGTGTTCTTTGGATCTTCCATGAAGTATGCATAAAGCAGGCATATTTACAGAAAGGTTTCTCTGTCCAGCCAATGAAGAACGATGGGAATGGATACACCATTCAAGTGATAAGAACTCATTCATCAGTACCATTGGCCTCCTCAGCCTATTAGGTGTTGAAAAGATATGTCCCAGCCATCCCAGAGGACCATGCAGAGATCATCACAGACAGGAGAAGAAGGTTCAAAAGGAGGTTTATTAGTGGGGCCATAGTTCCCATGGGAGAGGGAGCTACATGGTGTCTGCACCATATCCAGGTGGCAGCTTCTCTCTCTGGGGGTAAAGGGGAAGTAGACAGGTAGTGAGTAGGAGTGGCTCATTAGGTATGGGTGGATCTGGGGGCTAGTGGGAGGAGCTGAGGACCTGAGGCTAAGGAAATGCAAACAGGTATAAGAACCTCTGTGGTGTCATCCATGTAGAATAGGAAATGAAGAAAGCCACCTTGGGTTTTTCATTAACATGTTACACAATCTTGTGCAAATCATTTCCACATATGGCTATTTACAAACTGGTCATATCATTGTAAGTAAGAGCTGGGCAATAACGACTTAGCATCTTAGTCCATTCTCTACCTAGCATAAATTCTAAACAGTACCAGATTTTGGGATTATTTTTGGGGGGGAGCAAATAAGGCAGACTTGCCCTGTATCCTCATGGAGTTTCTAGTTCCATGAAGATGACACCAAATGTTAATTTGAAAAGGACTTTCATGTGGGATAAGCAAAATCAAGAGGAGTACATTTTGGAGCATATAACCTAAATCTATGAAATGTTTACAATATGGGAAGTTGTTTAAATGGTTTGGTGGTAGAGAAAGAAAACTATACTTATGTTTCAGAAATTCATAATAGAAGAAAATATGGCTCCTGAGAAAATCTGTAGGAATGGATACAAAGTTTGTTGGTTGCCTTATGAATTTCTAAGAATTGATGGATAGGTAGATAAAGGTACACTGGTACCTGATCTGCTGATATTCCAAATGAAAGAAACATGATATTTTTTTTCTTGGTCATGGGGCTTGAACTCTGGGCCTGGGCTCTGTCCCTGAGCTCTTCAGCTCTACCACCTGAGCCACTTTCTAAACATGATTTTTAATATAGAATGGACAGCCTGTTCTATATGATGATAGTCTATTCTATTCTGTGAATAGTGAGATTAAAGTTGAGAACTTCTTGTGTGGAGTGTTTAACAGCTACAGGTAAAAAGTGAGACTAGAAGCCATCTGGCGGTGGCTCAGTTATAATTCTAGCTTCTTAGGAGATTGCAATCTGAAGGTTGAGATTCAAAGCCAGCCTAGGCAGGAATTTCCATGAGTCTCTCACCTTCAATAGCCACCAAAAAGCCAAAGTAGAGCTGTGGCTCAAGTGATAGAAAGCCAGCCTTGAGCAAAAAAGGTAAGGGGCATTGCCCAGGCCCTGAGTTCAAGCCCTAGTATGAGCATACACAGAAAGTAGATACTTCTTAAGGTATCCTCTATACTTATGAAATGACTATTTACAAAATGGGAGTAAATGCCAACAAGCACAAGTACCCCTCATTCCCAAGTGGGAGCAGTACAGATCCTGGTGATGGATTGAGGTTGCCCCAGTATGGTGATGGACGTAAATGGTCACGCTTGCTTTGAGATAGAGCATTCTTCCCCCTGGTGTCAGAGCCTTTGTGTTCCTTTGCTAATCCAGTGGATTTGAGCATATAAAACTCCATGTCTTGCTGTATACATTTTCAATGATATAGAGAACAGAAACAGTTTTACCTTAAGAAACTTGAATAAGCAACTTGAGATGGTGAATGTTATGGAAATGAAAATGGCAGATATTCTCCACTTCCTGTGACACAGAACAGGGCACAGTGATGAGGGTGCCCCCACGAATGTCCCCAGTAACTCTTTCTGAGGCCTAATGAATCCAACAGGCTGGACATGACATGCTCAGTGACTTTTCTGCTGAGTATGGACAAGGACAAGTTGCCTTTTGAAGGGGTGTTCTTGTTCTCTTTTGTCTGCCTTGTTTACAAATGAAGAAGCTAATTCTTCCAATTCTTGCTCTGTGATGCTTGGCTTGGAACTTGAGGCCTTTTCCTTGCTTCATTTAAACCACTCCTCCAGTTCCTTTTTTTTTTTTTTTTGGCTTTTGAGTTATCTTTGGATAGTCTTTTGGGCTGGCCAGCCCTCCCCTTCCTCTATCTCTTCCACCTTTCTCCATTTCCTCTGCCCTTTTCACTCTTCTTCCCCTTTAACTCCTCCTCCCCTCCCTCCCCTGCTTTTCATTTGATCAGGTGGTCTCAAGACTGTGCTCCTCCCTACCTCTGTTCCCCAGTATCTGGGAAACAGAAGTGTGCCACGAGGTCTGGCTTCCTTTCCCTTTCTCACTGTAGTAATTCCGTTGGTAATTATGTAAAAGGATACCAATACTATATGGAATTTCAATTCACTGTACCTTATTCGATGTGTGGGAGCAAGCATTCTTTCAAGGCCACAGTCTGCTCTGCTTCTGATTGCTTTGTAAGGGTGTAAAATCAACACTGTGACATGACCAAAATGGAAGCCATCCAAGACCTATCATGAAAAACTGTTTGGGTGCCCTCCTTACCATGTTAGAGACTTTCTGGGGTGGTTTGGTGGAAGTCGAGAATGTGAAAACTGTTTATGGATGACTCTGAGCTGCAGGCTGAAACCTGAAACCCAGGATATGACTGGCTACACCTAGAAGCATTGCTACCTAACCTGGCTTGCCAAGATGGGTGAAGTTTGGTGGGGTGGTTTAAAGTGCCATGGAATTTCACAATGCCCCCATCCCTCCCCAATTTGTGTTAACAATGGTGATTCTTACGTGGAGATAGGAGGAACTGAGCTAAATAGGAGTTCACTGCTCCACCAGTTTCTTCCCAATTGAATTGCGAGCTATCCCTTGTCTTCTTTGGTGATGGACAAAATCAGTAGAGAAAGCAAATAGTTTCTCCAACCCATCAGCTCTAAGATACCTGAAATGCAGTCAATGTTGCCCTTGTGTATAGTAGATACAGCCACAGCCATGAACTTTGGGCTAGTATTCCAACAGCTAGAATAAGTGGAATTAATACTGTCATTCAACTTACTGTGGAACTTCTTCCCCTCAAAATTTGGAATTTCTATGAGTACAGGATAATTTGGAATTGCGATGACACTTCTGACGTCATTGCCTCCAGAGATGTCACTGCCTCTTCAGTTGAAGGCCTTATTCTCTTCACGAATGGTAGTTGAAATGTATTCATTTCCCTTCATAATGTGTTCCTTACATTGATCACTAGATTCATGCAGTTTTTGTTATAAGGGCATACTTATAGGCTTTGACACCTAAAATGTAAAAAAAAAATTATAATTTCAATTTATAGGCGTTCTGGTCTTCATTATGGACATGAAGCTTTAATTCTTGTATTTAAAATATATTCACACGTTATAAAATACAATGATCATATTTACTCTAATTGAGTAAATTGTAGCAAGCTCTGGCTTGTACATTATGGTATAACTGGGAGTCAGAATATATGTCTAGATAGTCTTCTTTGTTATCGGTTCCTCTCGCCTCTTCTCCCACTCTTCTCACCTCTTTTCCTCCTCTTCCTTCTCCCTTTTCTTCCAAAAGAGCTCAATGTTCCTCACTGAAAGTGAGGAACATATTCCTTAATCTGTTAGCACTAGAAAGTTGGGGAAATGCACAATGTAACCCACTGTGATATACATCACAAACATCAACATCTCTCACCCCATCCGTCTGCCTTAAAGTCTGAGATTTTTTTAAAGCCTTTAAGTCATCCCAGTTTTTGACATGTTTCTGTGCATTTTTTCATTTTTCTTTGTGCTTTTTACTTTTTGGTGCCTGCACCAGGGCTTGTACACAGGTCCTGAGTGCTATCCCTTAGCCTTTGCACTCAAGGATAGTGGTCTACCACTTGAACCACAGCTCTGTTTCCTGATTTTTTGGTGATTAATTGTAGATAAGAGACTTTCTGGTGCATGCTTTCTTTGAACCTTGATTCTCAGAAATCATTCTCTTGAGGATTACAGACATGAGCCACTGGCACCTTGCTCCTTTGAGCTTTTATTCTTCACACATACGCACATAGAGTCTTGTCAACAAGTTGCTGCTGCCATTAACTTTTTAATATAGTTATTGTTAACACTAGAGTTTTGTTGAGCAGTTAATGTTTAGCTGGCCAAATAGTATCTGCAACATAACTTTCCCCCAAATTACAATGTCCCTTAGTATCTGAAGTGGGTTGGCTCTACAACCCATGTGGCTAATGAAGTTCTTTTGATATAAAACAGTATAATATTTGCATATAAACTACAAACATCCTTCATATACTTTGTCTTCTCTAGATTGCTTACAGTAAGTAATATAATTGAAATAATGTGTAACTAGATTTTATACCATATTATAGGGCATTATGACAAGAAAACAGTGTGAATGTGTTTTAGTACAGATGCACTGCTTTTCCCTTAAAGATGTACAATCTGTAATTGGTTGAATTTGCATATGCAGAGTATTTATTTGTGCATTATTTATAGAAACTATGCTGTAAGAAAGTTGGTCTTTGGTAAAATGATGATGGTTCTATGTTGAAACTGAAATGGACACCATGAGGAGACTGTGAGTTTTGTGTCTGCATTTAAATGACAGGCAAGATCTTGAGAAATTACTAATATTGTAGCCAATATTGACTGAGAAATCCAATGCATTTCACAGAGAGAGTGTAAATCTGGCCACATTGTAACGAGTACAACAGAAGGAAAATTGAAAGACTATCTTGTTCCCTTTGAAATGAATGTCCACTGTCATCAGGTGTTTGAGCAGGGAGTTGTGGATAGCTCTTTGGCCAAGCAAAGCACATTTTATACGTGTCTGGTAGGACATGCAATAGAATGACACAGCAGCTCTACAAGCTATTGAGCTTTGTTGAGTGATAGTTTTCCCTTCCGTATATCGTTTCAAACTATGGGCTTCAAGGAAGTCTGGAACATAAAAATGACTTTTTGTTTTGACAGACCTGGGGCTTGAACTCAGGGCCTGGGCACTGAGTATCTTTTGCTCAAGGCTGGCACTCAGCTCTACTCTGAACTATCTGGTGGTTGGAGCTTAGTGTCTTGTAGACTTTTCCTGCCCAGGCTTGCTTTGAACTGTGATCCTCAGATCTCATTTCTGAATAGCTAGGATTGTAGGCATAGGCCACCAGTACCTGACTTCCCGACTTCCTGAATTTTGCTCCTCTGTCCTCTCTCCTCCTCCTCAGGCCCCCTTCCTTCCTTCCTCCTCCTTTTTTCACCTTTCTTCTTTTTTCCCCTTCCTCCTCCTTTGTTCATCTTTCTTCTTTTTTCCCCTTTTCTTCATTGCTTTGCTTTCTGAGAGAATTCAATGATCAGCCAACCATGAAATGGGAAAGTGGACCAAATAAGGCTGGATAATTTATTTGAGCCAAACAGAGGTATTATAATCTATTAAAAATATTTAGCCAAACACACTGTATTCGTGACTTTATCTCATAACCCTGCAGATTGTCTGGTAGTTGCCCAGGACCTGAGGCAGGAAGGCGGACCCATGTGCCTGAACTTTCCAGTCATGTCTTTGCAACTGGTAGTTTTTAATAAAAGAAAAACTCTAACATTGTGAAATTACATCAGTGAAGAAACCATAGCTTTTTATGTTCTTGTATATGCTTTTCTTCTGTGCAATGTTATTCAATGCCCTAAATTTCAGCTACTTTTGAGATATTTTCTTGAATGTTGAGATTAGTCTGGAAATCAGGCTAGGAATAAATGAAATGCTGGTGTGGTAATAAAATTTATGTTACCATTTTATGAATATGAAAATGTCTAATTGTTATAACACAAGGTATCTTTGGATTAAGAAGTCTAGGACATTTTATTCTTTTACACCTTTTTTTTAAAGCAGGAAAACCTTTGCTTCTACCATCAGTCTGGAGGCAGAAATCCCAGAAAAAAGAATTTTATAATCAGTCACAAAGAATTCCTACACGCATCATGTATCCCTTCCTCATCATTTCCCATTTCTTAGGAGTCTCCACATTGTTTAATTGTAATCATGTGCAACTAGCATTTTAAAGCTTCACACTGCTTTCACATTTATGGGATATGATGAGAAGATTAAGAATGGTTGAAACTCAAGAGTAAATACAGGAAACTTAAGAGTAGATGTAGAAATGTGACTCCACCAGGCTTTCATGGAGCACACATTACCCCAGTGGGCTTCATGTTGTGGCCATCCATGTATAGAAGAACAAACTAGAAGGTGCACTGTCCCAAACAACCCTCATTCTAGTCAGGCCCCTCTCCTGTACTCTGCTTTGCAATTCTGTAGCAGGAATCTAAACTCTGGTTTCCTTCCATTGCATTGGTGTTGTTTGACCTGACTTTCCCTCAGCTTGGAACTTACGCATATGGGACTCAGGTGGCAGGGCCCTGCCTTTCCAGGGCCTGCACTTAGTATTCAATCTATTGTGGAGCAGAGGGATGTTCATGACCCATAGCAAAACTCCTCCCACGTCCCATAAAGTGACATGTTGTTTCTATTAAGGGATCATTTTCTTAAGTGAAATCATGACCAGTCATGATGGCATGGAAGTATACAGAGGCCAAGTGATATGTTTTACTTTAATTACCAAAGAAGTAACTATTATGATTCCATAATGGTTCAAAGAAGAATTTTAAGACTGAAACAGTGGTTTTGTTGTTTCTTTAGTTCAGAAGTAATTGAAATGGAATATGTAAATAGAGTCAAAGTGGACTTTTCCAAGTGAGAAAGAGAAGCCAATTGCACTTCGAAAGAAACTATATGACTATAGCAAGAAAGACATCGCCAATTAACAAATATTTATTTTCCTTTGCTATTCTCTGCTATTTATCCTGTTACATAGTAGTGGAATGAATTAGGAAGAGAGTGATGTAGAGTGCATGGTTTTCCATTGCAACACAAACTCTATCTATCTATCTATCTATCTATCTATCTATCTATCTATCTATCTACCTACCTACCTACCTACCTATATTTTTGCTGTTCCCGGGGTTTGAACTCAGGCTTGGACACAGTTCCTGAGCTTTTTTTGCTTAAGGCTAGCACTCTGTCACTTGAGCAATAGCTCTACTTCCAGCTTTTTGGTGGTTAATTGAAGAGAAGAGTCTCAAAGAGTTTTCCTGTCCAGGCTGGGTTAGAACCTCGATCCTCAGATCTCAGCCTCCTGAATAGCTAGGATTACTGGCTACAGCCACTGGCTTCCAGCTTACTTTCCCTATAGTCTTAAACTATATAGGAATCAAATCTTTGGTAAGCTTTTTTCCATTTTTATGTTTATATTACTAATGATTATTTTGTCTCTATTTTCCTCTCTTATGATTATTTAATTATAAGACAATTGTTTATTTTTTATTTGATTAGTTATTTAAAGGATGGGTCTTTGGGGCTTTATATCATAGGATCCAAAGGTAGCACTAATGTCTGTGAACCTTAAAATTATACTACCACTTTTTTGATGACCAAAGCTCATTAGAAACTGGAGCCTGTGGCTCAGGCCTGTAATCCCAGATCCTCATGAGTTTGGAGGATTGTGCTTTGAAACCCGCCCTGGGTAGGGAAGTCCATGACATCCATCCTCCATAAATCACCAAAGTACCAGAAATTGTGCTATTTCTCATGGGGTAGCAGGCCAGCATGGAGTGACAAAGCTAAGGGACATAGCCCAGTCTCTGAGTTCAATTTTCAGTGCTGGCTCAAAAACCAAAACCCCACCAAAACACAAATGACCTGAAAGACTCTAGTCCCTGTGCGTAGGAACTAATAATTTGTCCTACTACTGTGAAGGGAAGAGCTTCTGAGTTCTTACAAAAACTATCTTTAAGTATTTGTGCAAAGGAGTTGCCATTTGACAAAGCAGTTTATGAATATGGCCCATCTTAACCCACCTCACCCCTTTCAACATTCTTGCCCCTCCTTCCTCTGCCCAGCCCTTCCGTTTTCTTACTTTTGTAGTATGTACAATGAATTCTTGACTACAATTCCCCCCTTCCCCTTCATTTGTCCCCCGCTCTTCCCTTGCCCCCACTTGATGAGCTGCTGTTTTTCACCCTTATGCTTTGGGAAGTAATGATAAGCACCACCCCCCCGCCGCCAGTACTTCCTCAGAACTTTCTAGATTCCTAAGAGTGGTCATTGTAAATGTCTAACACAAGAATAAATAGGATAGCAATATATGAGAGGGTTAAAGACATGCTTTAATCATAATCTTTGTGATTCGAATAAAGAAATGTTGTTGAATAAAGACACTGCACATTCCTGTTGGATATTTCTCACAGAGTGAACACAGTGCTGTCCCAACTCTTTTACTATATTTAAGTTTTTGGCTCATCACTGGTATTTGTTTCATAATCTAACAAAAAGATCACGTGTCTCTTGCTAGCAAAAGCTGCAGAGGAGGGAATGCTTATTCTATGAGTAGAGAGAGAAGGAAGGCTGGAGAGATGTTTGTGCTTGTGGAGAAGCTTATTTTTTTTTTTTTTAATAAACGCAGGCCATGTTTGCCACCTCCCGAATTTTGCGCTACTCTTTTCGCTGTCCTAGCTTTGACTTAGTTTGTTTTATGTTCTCGTTTGGTTATTTCCTTGAACATCCCATCTAATTTCCATCTTATTCATTTTTGTGTTGCAGCTTCTGACAACTGTCTTGAGTCCACACTTCTCTAGATTTTTATACCTAGCAGCCATTTGGCTTCTACTTTTCCTGATCTCTCTCTTCCTCTCTCACTACCTGTGCCTAATGTTGAGGTTATAGTATCCAAAATAGCTCAGGCCTCAGCCACCTTGGTGTGTTCATGCTATCTGTCCCTACCTGCCTCAGTGTCTGTACCTTTTGGCTGGTTTCACTCAGATTATGGTCAGAGATTGGCTGAAGTAAATAACAGGAAGGAAGAAAGGAAATGTATGGTGATTAGCAGTTCTTTGAGGGAAATGTTTACCTTTATTCACAAACAGTGTATGTGTTGGTAGTTTTCCTATTGCCAGAGAAAGAGAGTGTTGATTCTAAATGTTAGTTTTTAACATGAGAATCTTAAGCATTATATGTTATAACTCTCAGAAATGTTAGGTGTTTCAGAATCATTAAAAAATATTTATTGTCTTTTTTCTCCTTTATTGTCAAAGTGAAGTACAGAGGGGTTACAGTTTCATATATAATGCAGTGAGTACATTTCTTGTCAAATATGTTAGCTCCTCCTCCCCTCCACATGCCTACCTCTTCCCTCCTGCTTCCCCTTCCACCCACGAGTTGTACGGTTGGTTTACACCAAATGGTTTTGTGAGTATTGTGTTTGGAGTTGTTTGTATTTTTATCCTTTGTCTATTGATTTTGATATTTACTTTCTCTTCCCTAGCTCTAATACACGTATATACAGTATCCAGGGTGCTCAGATACAGTGATAGTGGGGGTGAAACCACAGGAAGGGAATACGAGAGAAAATAAAAAGGGTACGGATTCATATCGCATGTTGAAAATAATTACAATAATGATATACCACTTGTTTTCATAACATGGAGCTCATTTCACTTAGCATCATCTTAAGTGTCCATAAGGGCATAGCTATTGGGCTATTATGACTTCGGCTTTGACTAGCCTAAACATGTACTAATTATTCCAAAAAAAATTTACTATGTGAAGTGAGCCAGACCTAAAGAAACATAGACTGTATTGTTTTCCTCATAGGAAAAACATTTTTTTTCTTATTTATTGTCAAAGTGATGTACAGAGAGGTTACAGTTGCATATGTTAGGCATTGGATACATTTCTTATACTGTTTGTTACCTCCTCCCTCACTTACCCTCCCCTCCCCCTGCCCCCTCCCCCCAGAGTTGTTCACTTGGCTTACACCAAACAGTTTTGAAAGCATTGCCTTTGTAGTCGTTTGTCTTTTTATCTTGTATCTCTCGGTTTTGGTATTCCCTTTCACTTTCCTAATTCTAATACCAGTATATACAGTTTCCAAAGTACTCAAATAAGATAAACTGATAGTGAAGGTACAACCGCAGGAAGGGGATACAAGAGCATCATCAACAGTAGAAGCTACAGTTACACATGGCATGTTGAAAGTAATTACAGCAGTGATATAACAGTTGTTTCCATAAAATGGAGGTTGTTTCACTTAGCCTCATCTTATGTGTTCATAAGAGTATTGCTGTTGGGCTCTTGTGATCCTCTGCTGTGACTAGCCTAAACCTGAGCTAACTATTCCCTATGAGAATAGGGAATCCTATTCATAGCATAGAATCCATGTTTCTTTGGGTCTGGCTCACTTCACTTAGGATAATTTTTTCCAAGTCCTTTCATTTCCTTACAAATGCGGCAATGTCATTCTTTGAGACAGAGGTATGAAATTCCATTGTGTATATGTACCACATTTTCCTGATCCATTCATCTACTGAGCGTTACTGGGTGGGATCCATATTTTAGCTATGCCAAATTGTGCTGTGATGAATATTGTTGTGCTGGTGGCTTTTGTGTGTTCTTCTCTGTGGTCTTTGGGTAGATGCCAAATGTGGGGCTGCTGGATCATAAGGGAGCTCTATGTTTACCTTCTGAGAAATCTCCATACCACTTGCCAGAGTGGCTGAACAAGTTTACATTCCCACCAACGATGAAGTAGGGTTCCCTTTTGTCCACATCCCCTCCAACATTTATTATTGTTAGTTTTCTTGATATAGGTCATTCTTACTGGGGTGAGATGGAATCTCAATGTTGTTTTGATTTGCATTTCTTTTATGGCCAGAGATGTAGAGCACTTTTTCATATGACTCTTGGCCATTCTCATTTCCTCATCAGAGAAGTCTCTTTGTAAGTCTTTAGCCCACTTGTTGAGGGGGCTGTTGGTTCTTTGCGGTTTTGTTTTGGAGGAATTTAATTTTTTGTAGTTCTGCATATATTTTAGATATGAGGTCTTTGTTCATTGTATGGCTGATAAAGATCTTTTCCCAATCTGTAGGCTTTCCATTCATCTTGTGAGCTATGTCCTTTGCCCTGCAGAAGCTCAGCAATTTGATGCAATCCCATTTGCTCGTCCTTTTTGTGATTTGTAGCATTTATGGCTCTTTGTTAAGGCAGGTCTGTCCTGTGCCAAGGAGCCCAAGTGTTTCTCCTACTTCTTTTAGTGCTTTCAAGGTATCTGTTATAATTTCAAGATCTTTGATCCATGTGGAATTGATTTTGGTGCAGGATGATATATAAGGATCTAATTTTGCTTTGTTGTCGGTGTTGAACCAGTTTTGCCATCACCATTTGTTAAAGAGGCTATCTTTCTTCCATCGTATTTTTTTTAGCTCCTCTATCAAAGATTAAGGGGGCTTAGTTCTGTGTGTTCACTGCTGGATCTTCAATTCTGTTCCATTGGTCTTCAGGCCTGTTCCATTGCCAATTCCAAGCTGTTTTTATAGCTATAGCTTTAAAATACAGCTTGAAGTTTGGTATTGTAATTCCTCCGGCATTGTTCTTTCTGCTTAGGATTGTTTTTGCTAGTCGGGGGGTCATTTATTTTTCCATATAAATTTCTGGATTGCTTCCTCAATTTCATTAAAAAATGGTGTTGGGATATTAGTGGGTATTGCATGGAATTTGTAGATAGCTTTTGGCAATATTGCCATTTTGACTATATTAATCTTCTCAATCGAGGAGCATGGGAGGTTTTTCCATTTCCTTAGTTCTTTTTTTTTTCAAATTTTTATTATCAAAGTGATGTACAGAAAGGTTACAGTTTCATATTTTAGGCACTGGATACATTTCTTGTACAGTTTGTTACCTTGTCCCTCATACCCCTCTCCCTCCTCCCCCTTTCCCTTACCCCCCCCCCCCCCACGGAGATGTTCAGTTCACTTACACCAAACAGTCTAATCATAGAGGTCTTTCACTTCTTTGGTTAAGGTTATTTCTAGGTATTTTATGTTTTTGAGACTATTGCAAAGGGAGTTGCTTTCCTGACTTCAGCCTCTGTCTTCGTGTTATTAGCATATAGAAAGGCTGTTGATTTTCGAGGGTTTATTTTATATCCTGCAACTTTGCCAAAGTTTTGGATCTGCTCTAGTAGCTAGGGAGTAGAGTCTATGGTGTTCGTTAGGTATAGGATCATGTAATCTGCAAAGAGAGAAAGCTTAACTTCATCTTTTCCTATTTGGATCCCCTTTTTGTTTTCTTCTTGCCTAATTGCTCTGGCTAGGAATGTTAAAGAGGAGGGGAGAGAGCAGACATCTCAATCTTGCTCCTGATTTTCAAAGGAATGGCTTTGGCTTTACACCATTTAGAATTATGCTTGCTGTTGGTTTGTAATAAACTGCCTTTATTATATTCAGGAATGTTCCTTGGAATCCCAATTTCTCCAGGATTTTTATCATAAATGGGTACTGGATTTTATCGAACGCCTTTTCTGCATCCAGAGATATAACCATGTGGTTCTTTACCTTGCTCTGGTTGATGTGGTGGATTACATTAATTGACTTGCGTATATTGAACCAACTTTGCATCCCTGGGATGGATCCAGTTTGAACATGGTGTATGATATTTTTGATGACCTGTTGAAGTCGATTGGACAGAATTTTGTTGAGAATTTTTGCATCTATGTTCATCAGGGAAATCGTTCTATAGTTCTGTTTTGTTGATGAGTCCCTGCCTGGTTTTGGGATGAGGGCTATACTGGCTTCATAGAATAAGTCTGGTAGTGAACGTTCTCTTTCAATTTCATTGAAGATTTTGAAAAATATTGGTGTGACTTCTGTTTTGAAAGCCTTGTAGAATTCTGCTGTGAATCCATCTGGACATTGGATTTTCTCTGATGGGAAATCACTTATTGCTGTTTCTATTTCAAGGCTGGGTATGAGTCTGTTTAGAAGGTTTAAATCTTCATGGTTGAGTTTGGGGGTATCAATTTTTTCTAGAAAATCATCCATTTCTTCCATGTTCTCGAATTTGTTGGCACAAAGGTTTGCAAAATAGTCCCTTATTGTGTTCTCAATTTTGGTTGTTTCTGTGGTGATGTTACCTGTTTTATCTCGGATCTTGTTTATGTGGGTGTGCTGCCATCGTTTTTTTGGTCAGGTTTGCTAGGAATTTGACTATCTTGTTAATATTCTCAAAGAACCAAGTCTTTGTTTTGTTGATTGTTGCGATGGTTTTTTTTCTCCCTCTCAAGTATATTTAATTCTGATTCGATTTTAATTATTTGCTTCCATCTATTGACTTGGGGGTATGGCTTCTTGTTCTCTTTTGAGAAGATTAAGGTGATTCCGTAAGTTGTTGAGTTGCTGTTTATCCAGATTGTTGGTGTAGGCACTCAGATATAAATTTTCGTCTGAGTACTGCCTTTGCTGTGTCCCAAAGGAGGTGGTACTTTGTGCACTCACCTTGGTTGAATGCCATAAATATTGAATTACTGGTCTAATTTCAATGACCCACTGATGGTTCAGCAGTGTGTTGCTTAGTCTCCATGGATTGTATCATTTTGTGTGGTGGCTGTTTGAGTTGAGCTTTAATTTTAATCTATTGTGGTCTGAGGGAAGGCAGGGAATGATTTTGATACTTCTGAATTTGTACAGATTTTCTTTGTGCCCTAAGATGTGATATATTTTGGAGAATGTTTCATGGGCTGCTGAAAAGAATGTGTATTCTGGTATTGCTTGATGGAATATTCTGTAGATGTTGGTTAAGTCTAGTTGGTCTATGCAGTTGATTAGTTCTGTGGATTCTTTGGTCAGTTTTTGGCCTGTTGGTCTGTCCAGAGGTGACAGTGGAGTGTTAAAGTCTCCAACAATCAATGTGTTTGGGACTATGAGTGATTTTAGAGTCAGTAGTGTTGGTTTGATGAAGTTGGGTTCTCCTGTATTTGGTGTGTGGATATTTAAGATGGTTATATCCTCCTGTAGGAGACATCGCTTTATTAGTATGTAGTAACCTTCTTTGTCTCTTCTTACCATTTTTCATTTGAAGTCGATTTTATCTGATGCTAGAATTCCACTCCAGCCTGCATTTGGGGGCCATTTATTGGTAGATTTTATTCCAGCCTTTCACCTTTAGAAGAAGTTTGCTTTTGCTAGATAGATGTGTCTCTTGGAGGCAGCAGAAAGACGGATCTTGATGTTTGATCCAAGTAATGAGCCTATGTCGTTTGAATGAAGAATTAAGTCCATTAATGTTGAGAGTTAGGTTTGAGAGATGATCATTTGTCCTTTCATTGTAGCTATCTTGTTAAAAGCTGTGTCTTCCCAATTCTTGATCTAATATTCTGGTTTTCTATTTAGGGTTCATTTCTCTGTCTGTATTGGGATCTTGATTATTTTCCCTGTATAGTACATCTTTGAGGATTTTCTGTAAAGCTGGTTTGGTGGAGATACATTGTTTCAGTTTTTCCTTCCTGTGGAAGACTTTTATTTGACCTTCAGCTATGAATGAGAGTTTAGCTGGGTACAGCATTCTTGGTTGATATTTATTATTATTTAGGGTTTGGCATACCTCATTCCAGGATCTCCTTGCTTTTCATGGTCTCTGCTGAGAAGTCTGGGGTAATTCTGCTTGCTTTTCCTTTATTTGTGATTACTTTCTTCTCCGTAACATCTTTAAGGATTCTTTCCTTGGACTCTACTGATCCTGTTATGATCACAATGTGTCAGTGGGATGTCCTATTCTGATCTGGTCGCTTTGGGGTTCTAAATGCTTCTTGTATCTGTATCGGCCTACCTTCCTGGATAGTTGGGAAGTTCTTGGCTAATATTCTGTTAAATAGGTTGCATATTCCATTAACTTCTTTCTCCTGGTTTTTCTCAATTCCTATTCGCCTCAAATAGTGCTTCCTGCTTGTGTCTTGGAGCTCCTGGAGTGATCTGTTTTATCGATTGGATTGGTTTTGTATTTTTGTGTGACATTTCTCCATAGATTCTAGGGAATCTTCAGCTCCTGAGATTTGATCCTCTGCTTCACCTACTTGAGACTGTAGGCTAGTTACTTGATTTTGAATCTCTTTTCCTTCAGACTGGTCTTTCCTGATGATTTCCATGTCCTTGCTAGAAGTATCTCTTAGGTCCTGCATGGACATCTTTACATTATTAATTTGGGTTTGAGTGCTGTCTCTCAAATCTTTTAGCTGGGTAGTTATCTTTTCATATGACTCTTGAAGTTCATTTATCTTTCTCTTTGTTGAGGCCATGAAATCATCTATTACTTTATGGATGGATTGATGTATGGATGGATTCAAACTTTTCATTTAACATGTTTATCAGTAGACTTTGTAGAGCATTTTGAGGGTTCTCTTCTATGTCTTTGATTGACTGCTCTGCTTCCTGCTTGTTTTGAGTGGGAGATATGACTGCATTGTTTGCCATCTTGTGTTTCTACTGCCCATTTGGATTGGGAATGCCTATCTAAGAGCACCTGTGAGCACTGTTTAAGATCCAAAGCAGACCTTACCAAGCACTGATGTGTAAATCTTAGAAGTTCACAATTATACACAGATACTTGGTATAACTGTATATAAAATTAGATTTGGTGTTCCTAAAAATACAATTTCAAAATAACAACCAATCCTGTATTCAATAGTTAATAAGTACTGTTAAAATATTATGAGCTGGATTTCTCTATAAACCACTTTGATTCACTTGGATTGAACAGGGATATCCTCTATCCAATAACCCAGCAATGATATTCATAGGCAGCATCATCACTGTCATGCAGATCTCCAAGAGCAGAGGCAGCTTGGCATCAAGTACGGAGACCTTTGTGTAGCGGACAGCACAAGAGGGGAGCCTTCGCCATATGATTGGATTCCGGGAACTTCAAAAAACAAGTAACGTGTAAACACTTTGAACTCCCTCTGTCCAACCTCATACCTGACACACTCATGCAACCGCACATGAACAAAAAATTCCTCACAGGCGAGCCGACTCTCTCTCTCTCTCTTTCTCTCTCTTCCTCCCCGCCACCCCCAAATGCTCACTATAACACACTGTGCCGGGTCCTCCTGGATCTACATCCACATACCTATTTGCACATATGCAGACGTAGGCTTAGGAAGCACACTCTTGTACAGCATCAGGAACACACGCATGTAGGCAAGCAGGGGCACACACACGCACACGTGAGCGCACCCAGTACACAGTGGCTTGGAAGGTGCTAAGGGGTTTTCGAGGACTGTGTCCTACTTGCTCTAGTCCAGGGTGTTGTTCTTGTGGTGGGCGTGGCTAAGGAGCCCAGCGCTGCTTACTGGACAGTCCATTGGCACTTGGGCCTCCCCCTGCTGTCCTCACCAGTCTCCCATTCCCTGAACCATGCAGCTTCGGAGACCTGGGTAGCAACAAACTCTTCGGGAAAGCAATCAAGGCAGAAATGTCAATGTAACAGGACCACATGATTACGCCCCAGTAGTGCCCCAACCAAGAATGGCATTCGTTACCCCTCAGGTCTACACCCTAAAGCCCAGCGCTGCGCGCAGAGAATGGGGCAGGCCTGTGCCCCAGAATCCCTTGCCTCTTCTCCCTTCTACTTGGTCCCAGGGTGGTGGGGCGCCCAACCTGGCCTTCCTAGCCACCACCTGCCATCTGCAGCTGAGTTCCTGAGGCTTGTCCCCTGCACACATACCTCCTTTGCTGATAACTCCCTCCGAGTTCTCTCTCCTAGCCCTCCTGTCCCTGCCTTGCTGCTCTGGACTGCTTTCAACTCACACATGCCTCTGCGTCACTGCCTCTTTGCCTCTGCCTCTGCTTCCCAATTTCCCCCTCCTCCTCTTGAGGTTCACAGGCTGCACACCTCCCCATGCACCTCTTCACTTCTTCTGGGGAAATTACAACTGCCTCACCCTGGCCTAGCCCTTCTTATCTTCTCCAAATCTCCCTCTGCTCTCACCCTCTGCACACCTGGGATCTCTCAGTCCTCTGGTGAACACCAATCCCCATTTATCTAATCTGTTGTCTGCCTGCTCTGTGCCTAAGCCCCTCTGCTCCTTTTCTGTGCACAGGAGGTTTGTGACAAAGGTAGGAGGGAAGCGGCACTCCTTTCCTGCCTTCTGGTTTTATGACTGACATCCGATTGGTATGGAAACGGCCTCTGCCCCCTTGGCCAAGACCACCTGAAGACCTTGCCTGGCTTGCTAGGCAGCAGCCCTGTGTTTTTCTGAGCAGGAAGGACTGCACATATGCGACCCACTATGCAGAAAAGCCTCCAGGGGGTGGCCGAGGGTTTTGTTTCTCCATTCCTTGCCCACTTTGTTGATGTGTGCTTTCATTTGCATTCCAACAGGAACAGCCTTAAGGGAGGGGTAGTGAGGCTGCTTAGAGGTAGGCATTTGGTGGTCACAGGCCGGCAGGGACTCCTGGTGCCTCACTAACAGTGCATTTGCACGTGGGATGCTGGGAAGCCTCTGGGCAGTGCCCATATGGTTTGGAGCTCTGTGACATGGCCAGGTACTAGGCACCTCCTGCTGACTTGAGCCAGTGTTCCAACTGGAGTTGCCATAGCAAAAAGGGCACAGGGCCCCTTGGGGGTTTGCTGTAAGTTCTCACTAGTTCTCACAGGCCTTCGGGGATGCACAGGATGTGTAGAGCCGCACATCCCTCCCCTGACCATTCTCCTGGGAACGGCTTGGGCCAGGGTCCTAGGCAAATACACTTTCCACCTCCCCTCCTGCTCCATCTTCCCACATCCTGGTTGAACCCGTGTGACACAGCTCCCCACCGCCTCTGCCCTTGCCAGTCCTGGAAGTGGCTGGTGTATGGATCCGCCACCTCTCTCACAATCAACCTCATCTCTCTTGCTGAGAGCATAAGGGAGATACAAGGTTAGCAGGTCAGCGAATCTGGGCATCTCCTTTCTGCGCTAGTGTCTGCTTAACTCTTGTCTTCCCGCTTGCCTTGGCCTCTCTGGCCCAGATCCCTGCCTGCTACTTCCTGCTATTGAGCACCCAATGATTATGCTGGCTAGAGGCAGGAGCTGGCAATCCTGATGCCCGTGGCTCACAGCCATATGTTTTAGGCTCCTTCAGGAAGCTCTGCTAAGACACCAGGGAAAGGGATATCTGACCCTTCCCTGCCGTGACCAAGGCACACTAGCACCCAGCAATGATATTCATAGGCAGCATCATCACTGTCATGCAGATCTCCAAGAGCAGAGGCAGCTTGGCATCAAGTACGGAGACCTTTGTGTAGAGGACAACACAAGAGGGGAGCCTTCGCCATATGATTGGTTTCCGGGAACTTCAAAAAACAAGTAACGTGTAAACACTTTGAACTCCCTCTGTCCAACCTCATACCTGACACACTCATGCAACCGCACATGAACAAAAAATTCCTCACAGGCGAGCCGACTCTCTCTCTCTCTCTTTCTCTCTCTTCCTCCCCGCCACCCCCACATGCTCAATATAACACACCGTGCCGGGTCCTCCTGGATCTACATCCACATACCTATTTGCACATATGCAGACTTAGGCTTAGGAAGCACACTCTTGTACAGCATCAGGAACACACGCATGTAGGCAAGCAGGAGCACACACACCCACACGTGAGCGCACCCAGTACACAGTGGCTTGGAAGTTGCTAAGGGGTTTTCGAGGACTGTGTCCTATTTGCTCAAGTCCAGGGTGTTGTTCTTGTGGTGGGCGTGGCTAAGGAGCCCAGCGCTGCTTACTGGACAGTCCATTGGCACTTGGGCCTCCCCCTGCTGTCCTCACCAGTCTCCCATTCCCTGAACCATGCAGCTTCGGAGACCTGGGTAGCAACAAACTCTTCGGGAAAGCAATCAAGGCAGAAATGTCAACGTAACAGGACCACATGATTACGCCCCAGTATTGCCCCAACCAAGGATGGAATTCGTTACCCCTCAGGTCTACACCCTAAAGCCCAGCGCTGCGCGCAGAGAATGGGGCAGGCCTGTGCCCCAGAATCCCTTGCCTCTTCTCCCTTCTACTTGGTCCCAGGGTGGTGGGGCGCCCAACCTGGCCTTCCTAGCCACCACCTGCCATCTGCAGCTGAGTTCCTGACGCTTGTCCCCTGCACACATACCTCCTTTGCTGATAATTCCCTCCGAGTTCTCTCTCCTAGCCCTCCTGTCCCTGCCTTGCTGCTCTGGACTGCTTTCAACTCACACATGCCTCTGCGTCACTGCCTCTTTGCCTCTGCCTCTGCTTCCCAATTTCCCCCTCCTCCTCTTGAGGTTCACAGGCTGCACACCTCCCCATGCACCTCTTCACTTCTTCTGGGGAAATTACAACTGCCTCACCCTGGCCTAGCCCTTCTTATCTTCTCCAAATCTCCCTCTGCTCTCACCCTCTGCACACCTGGGATCTCTCAGTCCTCTGGTGAACACCAATCCCCATTTATCTAATCTGTTGTCTGCCTGCTCTGTGCCCAAGCCCCTCTGCTCCTTTTCTGTGCACAGGAGGTTTGTGACAAAGGTAGGAGGGAAGCGGCACTCCTTTCCTGCCTTCTGGTTTTATGACTGACATCCGATTGGTCTGGAAACGGGCTCTGCCCCCTTGGCCAAGACCACCTGAAGACCTTGCCTGGCTTGCTAGGCAGCAGCCCTGTGTTTTTCTGAGCAGGAAGGACTGCACATATGCGACCCACTATGCAGAAAAGCCTCCAGGGGGTGGCCGGATGTTTTGTTTCTCCATTCCTTGCCCACTTTGTTGATGTGTGCTTTCATTTGCAATCCAACAGGAACAGCCTTAAGGGAGGGGTAGTGAGGCTGCTTAGAGGGAGGCAGTTGGTGCTCACAGGCCAGCAGGGCCTCCTGGTGCCTCACTAACAGTGCATTTGCACCTGGGGTGCTGGGAAGCCTCTGGGCAGTGCCCATATGGTTTGGAGCTCTGTGACATGGCCAGGTACTAGGCGCCTCCTGCTGACTTGAGCCAGTGTTCCAACTGGAGTTGCCATAGCAAAAAGGGCACAGGGCCCCTTGGGGGTTTGCTGTAAGTTCTCACTAGTTCTCACAGGCCTTCGGGGATGCACAGGATGTGCAGAGCCGCACATCCCTCCCCTGACCATTCTGCTGGGAACGGCTTGGGCCAGGGTCCTAGGCAAATACACTTTCCACCTCCCCTCCTGCTCCATCTTTCCACATCCTGGTTGAACCCGTGTGACACAGCTCCCCACCGCCTCTGCCCTTGCCAGTCCTGGAAGGGGCTGGTGTATGGATCCGCCACCTCTCTCACAATCAACCTCATCTCTCTTGCTCAGAGCATAAGGGAGATACAAGTTTAGCAGTTCAGCGAATCTGGGCATCTCCTTTCTGCGCTAGTGTCTGCTTAACTCTTGTCTTCCCGCTTGCCTAGGCCTCTCTGGCCCAGATCCCTGCCTGCTACTTCCTGCTATTGAGCAGCCAAGGATTATACTGGCTAGAGGCAGGAGCTGGCAATCCTGGTGCCCGTGGCTCACAGCCATATGTTTTAGGCTCCTTCAGGAAGCTCTGCTAAGACACCAGGGAAAGGGATATCTGACCCTTCCCTGCCGTGACCAAGGCACACTAGCACCCAGCAATGATATTCATAGGCAGCATCATCACTGTCATGCAGATCTCCAAGAGCAGAGGCAGCTTGGCATCAAGTACGGAGACCTTTGTGTAGAGGACAACACAAGAGGGGAGCCTTCGCCATATGATTGGTTTCCGGGAACTTCAAAAAACAAGTAACGTGTAAACACTTTGAACTCCCTCTGTCCAACCTCATACCTGACACACTCATGCAACCGCACATGAACAAAAAATTCCTCACAGGCGAGCCGACTCTCTCTCTCTCTCTCTTTCTCTCTCTTCCTCCCCGCCACCCCCACATGCTCAATATAACACACCGTGCCGGGTCCTCCTGGATCTACATCCACATACCTATTTGCACATATGCAGACTTAGGCTTAGGAAGCACACTCTTGTACAGCATCAGGAACACACGCATGTAGGCAAGCAGGGGCACACACACCCACACGTGAGCGCACCCAGTACACAGTGGCTTGGAAGTTGCTAAGGGGTTTTCGAGGACTGTGTCCTATTTGCTCAAGTCCAGGGTGTTGTTCTTGTGGTGGGCGTGGCTAAGGAGCCCAGCGCTGCTTACTGGACAGTCCATTGGCACTTGGGCCTCCCCCTGCTGTCCTCACCAGTCTCCCATTCCCTGAACCATGCAGCTTCGGAGACCTGGGTAGCAACAAACTCTTCGGGAAAGCAATCAAGGCAGAAATGTCAACGTAACAGGACCACATGATTACGCCCCAGTATTGCCCCAACCAAGGATGGCATTCGTTACCCCTCAGGTCTACACCCTAAAGCCCAGCGCTGCGCGCAGAGAATGGGGCAGGCCTGTGCCCCAGAATCCCTTGCCTCTTCTCCCTTCTACTTGGTCCCAGGGTGGTGGGGCGCCCAACCTGGCCTTCCTAGCCACCACCTGCCATCTGCAGCTGAGTTCCTGAGGCTTGTCCCCTGCACACATACCTCCTTTGCTGATAACTCCCTCCGAGTTCTCTCTCCTAGCCCTCCTGTCCCTGCCTTGCTGCTCTGGACTGCTTTCAACTCACACATGCCTCTGCGTCACTGCCTCTTTGCCTCTGCCTCTGCTTCCCAATTTCCCCCTCCTCCTCTTGAGGTTCACAGGCTGCACACCTCCCCATGCACCTCTTCACTTCTTCTGGGGAAATTACAACTGCCTCACCCTGGCCTAGCCCTTCTTATCTTCTCCAAATCTCCCTCTGCTCTCACCCTCTGCACACCTGGGATCTCTCAGTCCTCTG
>NW_025961520.1:0-68616 GCF_023159225.1 Perognathus longimembris pacificus
CACCCTGGCCTAGCCCTTCTTATCTTCTCTAAATCTCCCTCTGCTCTCACCCTCTGCACACCTGGTTTCTCTCAGTCCTCTGGTGAACACCAATCCCCATTTATCTAATCTGTTGTCTGCCTGCTCTGTGCCCAAGCCCCTCTGCTCCTTTTCTGTGCACAGGAGGTTTTGTGACAAAGGTAGGAGGGAAGCGGCACTCCTTTCCTGCCTTCTGGTTTTATGACTGACATCCGATTGGTCTGGAAACGGCCTCTGCCCCCTTGGCCAAGACCACCTGAAGACCTTGCCTGGCATGCTAGGCAGCAGCCCTGTGTTTTTCTGAGCAGGAAGGACTGCACATATGCGACCCACTATCAGAAAAGCCTCCAGGGGGTGGCCGGATGTTTTGTTTCTCCATTCCTTGCCCACTTTGTTGATGTGTGCTTTCATTTGCATTCCAACAGGAACAGCCTTAAGGGAGGGGTAGTGAGGCTGCTTAGAGGTAGGCAGTTGGTGCTCACAGGCCAGCAGGGCCTCCTGGTGCCTCACTAACAGTGCATTTGCACCTGGGGTGCTGGGAAGCCTTTGGGCAGTGCCCCTATGGTTTGGAGCATTGTGACATGGCCAGGTACTAGGCGCCTCCTGCTGACTTGAGCCAGTGTTCAAACTGGAGTTGCCATAGCAAAAAGGGCACAGGGCCCCTTGGGGGTTTGCTGTAAGATCTCACTAGTTCTCACAGGCCTTAGGGGTGCACAGGATGTGGAGAGCCGCACATCCCTCCCCTGACCATTCTGCTGGGAACGGCTTGGCCAGGGTCCTAGGCAAATACACTTTCCACCTCCCCTCCTGCTCCATCTTCCCACATCCTGGTTGAACCCGTGTGACACAGCTCCCCACCGCCTCTGCCCTTGCCAGTCCTGGAAGTGGCTGGTGTATGGATCCGCCACCTCTCTCACAATCAACCTCATCTCTCTTGCTCAGAGCATAAGGGAGATACAAGGTTAGCAGGTCAGCGAATCTGGGCATCTCCTTTCTGCGCTAGTGTCTGCTTAACTCTTGTCTTCCGGCTTGCCTTGGCCTCTCTGGCCCAGATCCCTGCCTGCTACTTCCTGCTATTGAGCAGCCAAGGATTATACTGGCTAGAGGCAGTAGCTGGCAATCCTGGTGCCCGTGGCTCACAGCCATATGTTTTAGGCTCCTTCAGGAAGCTCTGCTAAGACACCAGGGAAAGGGATATCTGACCCTTCCCTGCCGTGACCAAGGCACACTAGCACCCAGCAATGATATTCATAGGCAGCATCATCACTGTCATGCAGATCTCCAAGAGCAGAGGCAGCTTGGCATCAAGTACGGAGACCTTTGTGTAGAGGACAGCACAAGAGGGGAGCCTTTGCCATATGATTGGTTTCCGGGAACTTCAAAATCAAGTAACGTGTAAACATTTTGAACTCCCTCTGTCCAACCTCATACCTGACACACTCATGCAACCGCACATGAACAAAAAATTCCTCACTGGAGAGCCGATTCTCTCTCTCTCTCTTTCTCTCTCTTCCTCCCCGCCACCCCCACATGCTCACTATAACACACTGTGCCGGTCCTCCTGGATCTACATCCACATACCTATTTGCACATATGGAGACTTAGGCTTAGGAAGCACACTCTTGTACAGCATCAGGAAAGCACGCATGTAGGCCAGCAGGGGCACACACACGCACACGTGAGCGCACCCAGTACACAGTGGCCTGGAAGGTGCTAAGGGGTTTTCGAGGACTGTGGCCTACTTGCTCAAGTCCAGGGTGTTGTTCTCGTGGTGGGCGTGGCTAAGGAGCCCAGCGCTGCTTACTGGACAGTCCATTGGCACTTGGGTCTCCCCCTGCTGTCCTTACCAGTCTCCCATTCCCTGAACCATGCAGCTTCGGAGACCTGGGTAGCAACAAACACTTCCGGAAAGCAATCAAGGCAGAAATGTCAATGTAACAGGACCACATGATCACGCCCCAGTAGTGCCCCAACCAAGGATGGTATTCATTACCCCTCAGGTCTACACCCTAAAGCACAGCGCTGCGCGCAGGGAATTGGGCAGGCCTGTGCCCCAGAATCCCTTGCCTCTTCTCCCTTCTACTTGGTCCCAGGGTGGTGGGGCGCCCAACCTGGCCTTCCTAGCCACCACCTGCCATCTGCAGCTGAGTTCCTGAGGCTTGTCCCCTGCACACATACCTCCTTTGCTGATAACTCCCTCCGAGTTCACTCTCCTAGCCCTCCTGTCCCTGCCTTGCTGCTCTGGACTGCTTTCAACTCACACATGCCTCTGCGTCACTGCCTCTTTGCCTCTGCCTCTGCTTCCCAATTTCCCCTCCTCCTCTTGAGGTTCACAGGCTGCACACCTCCCCATGCACCTCTTCACTTCTTCTGGGGAAATTACAACTGCCTCACCCTGGCCTAGCCCTTCTTATATTCTCCAAATCTCCCTCTGCTCTCACCCTCTGGACACCTGGGATCTCTCAGTCCTCTGGTGAACACCAATCCCCATTTATCTAATCTGTTGTCTGCCTGCTCTGTGCCCAAGCCCTCTGCTCCTTTTCTGTGCACAGGAGGTTGTGACAAAGGTAGGAGGGAAGCGGCACTCCTTTCCTGCCTTCTGGTTTTATGACTGACATCCGATTGGTCTGGAAACGGCCTCTGCCCCCTTGGCCAAGACCACCTGAAGACCTTGCCTGGCTTGCTAGGCAGCAGCCCTGTGTTTTTCTGAGCAGGAAGGACTGCACATATGCGACCCACTATGCAGAAAAGCCTCCAGGGGGTGGCGGGATGTTTTGTTTCTCCACTCCTTGCCCACTTTGTTGATGTGTGCTTTCATTTGCATTCCAACAGGAACAGCCTTAAGGGAGGGCTAGTGAGGCTGCTTAGAGGTAGGCAGTTGGTGCTCACAGGCCAGCAGGGCCTCCTGGTGCCTCACTAACAGTGCATTTGCACCTGGGGTGCTGGGAAGCCTCTGGGCAGTGCCCATATGGTTTGGAGCTCTGTGACATGGCCAGGTACTAGGCGCCTCCTGCTGACTTGAGCCAGTGTTCCAACTGGAGGTTGCCAAAGCAAAAAGGGCACAGGGCCCCTTGGGGGTTTGCTGTAAGTTTTCACTAGTTCTCACAGGCCTTCGGGGATGCACAGGATGTGTAGAGCCGCACATCCCTCCCCTGACCATTCTGCTGGGAACGGCTTGGGCCAGGGTCCTAGGCAAATACACTTTCCACCTCCCCTCCTGCTCCATCTTCCCACATCCTGGTTGAACCCGTGTGACACAGCTCCCACCGCCTCTGCCCTTGCCAGTCCTGGAAGTGGCTGGTGTATGGATCCACCACCTCTCTCACAATCAACCTCATCTCTCTTGCTCAGAGCATAAGGGATATACAAGGTTAGCAGGTCAGCGAATCTGGGCATCTCCTTTCTGCGCTAGTGTCTGCTTAACTCTTGTCTTCCCGCTTGCCTTGGCCTCTCTGGCCCAGATCCCTGCCTGCTACTTCCTGCTATTGAGCAGCCAAGGATTATACTGGCTAGAGGCAGGAGCTGGCAATCCTGGTGCCCGTGGCTCACAGCCATATGTTTTAGGCTCCTTCAGGAGCTCTGCTAAGACACCAGGGAAAGGGATATCTGACCCTTCCCTGCCGTGACCAAGGCACACTAGCACCCAGCAATGATATTCATAGGCAGCATCATCACTGTCATGCAGATCTCCAAGAGCAGAGGCAGCTTGGCATCAAGTACGGAGACCTTTGTGTAGCGGACAGCACAAGAGGGGAGCCTTCGCCAATATGATTGGTTTCCGGGAACTTCAAAAAACAAGTAACGTGTAAACACTTTGAACTCCCACTGTCCAACCTCATACCTGACACACTCATGCAACCGCACATGAACAAAAAATTCCTCACAGGCGAGCCGACTCTCTATCTCTCTCTTTCTCTCTCTTCCTCCCCGCCACCCCCACATGCTCACCATAACACACTGTGCCGGGTCCTCCTGGATCTACATCCACATACCTATTTGCACATATGCAGACTTAGGCTTAGGAAGCACACTCTTGTACAGCATCAGGAACACACGCATGTAGGCAAGCAGGGGCACACACACGCACACGTGAGCGCACCCAGTACACAGTGGCTTGGAAGGTGCTAAGGGGTTTTCGAGGACTGTGGCCTACTTGCTCAAGTCCAGGGTGTTGTTCTCGTGGTGGGCGTGGCTAAGGAGCCCAGCGCTGCTTACTGGACAGTCCATTGGCACTTGGGCCTCCCCCTGCTGTCCTCACCAGTCTCCCATTCCCTGAACCATGCAGCTTCGGAGACCTGGGTAGCAACAAACTCTTCGGGAAAGCAATCAAGGCAGAAATGTCAATGTAACAGGACCACATGATTACGCCCCAGTAGTGCCCCAACCAAGGATGGCATTCGTTACCCCTCAGGTCTACACCCTAAAGCACAGCGCTGCGCGCAGAGAATGGGGCAGGCCTGTGCCCCAGAATCCCTTGCCTCTTCTCCCTTCTACTTGGTCCCAGGGTGGTGGGGCGCCCAACCTGGCCTTCCTAGCCACCACCTGCCATCTGCAGCTGAGTTCCTGAGGCTTGTCCCCTGCACACATACCTCCTTTGCTGATAACTCCCTCCGAGTTCTCTCTCCTAGCCCTCCTGTCCCTGCCTTGCTGCTCTGGACTGCTTTCAACTCACACATGCCTCTGCGTCACTGCCTCTTTGCCTCTGCCTCTGCTTCCCAATTTCCCCCTCCTCCTCTTGAGGTTCACAGGCTGCACACCTCCCCATGCACCTCTTCACTTCTTCTGGGGAAATTACAACTGCCTCACCCTGGCCTAGCCCTTCTTATCTTCTCCAAATCTCCCTCTGCTCTCACCCTCTGCACACCTGGGATCTCTCAGTCCTCTGGTGAACACCAATCCCCATTTATCTAATCTGTTGTCTGCCTGCTCTGTGCCCAAGCCCTCTGCTCCTTTTCTGTGCACAGGAGGTTTGTGACAAAGGTAGGAGGGAAGCGGCACTCCTTTCCTGCCTTCTGGTTTTATGACTGACATCCGATTGGTCTGGAAACGGCCTCTGCCCCCTTGGCCAAGACCACCTGAAGACCTTGCCTGGCTTGCTAGGCAGCAGCCCTGTGTTTTTCTGAGCAGGAAGGACTGCACATATGCGACCCACTATGCAGAAAAGCCTCCAGGGGGTGGCCGGATGTTTTGTTTCTCCATTCCTTGCCCACTTTGTTGATGTGTGCTTTCATTTGCATTCCAACAGGAACAGCCTTAAGGGAGGGGTAGTGAGGCTGCTTAGAGGTAGGCAGTTGGTGCTCACAGGCCAGCAGGGCCTCCTGGTGCCTCACTAACAGTGCATTTGCACCTGGGGTGCTGGGAAGCCTCTGGGCAGTGCCCATATGGTTTGGAGCTCTGTGACATGGCCAGGTACTAGGCGCCTCCTGCTGACTTGAGCCAGTGTTCCAACTGGAGTTGCCATAGCAAAAAGGGCACAGGGCCCCTTGGGGGTTTGCTGTAAGTTCTCACTAGTTCTCACAGGCCTTCGGGGTGCACAGGATGTGTAGAGCCGCACATCCCTCCCCTGACCATTCTGCTGGGAACGGCTTGGGCCAGGGTCCTAGGCAAATACACTTTCCACCTCCCCTCCTGCTCCATCTTCCCACATCCTGGTTGAACCCGTGTGACACAGCTCCCCACCGCCTCTGCCCTTGCCAGTCCTGGAAGTGGCTGGTGTATGGATCCGCCACCTCTCTCAAAATCAACCTCATCTCTCTTGCTCAGAGCATAAGGGAGATACAAGGTTAGCAGGTCAGCGAATCTGGGCATCTCCTTTCTGCGCTAGTGTCTGCTTAACTCTTGTCTTCCCGCTTGCCTTGGCCTCTCTGGCCCAGATCCCTGCCTGCTACTTCCTGCTATTGAGCAGCCAAGGATTATACTGGCTAGAGGCAGGAGCTGGCAATCCTGGTGCCCGTGGCTCACAGCCATATGTTTTAGGCTCCTTCAGGAAGCTCTGCTAAGACACCAGGGAAAGGGATATCTGACCCTTCCCTGCCGTGACCAAGGCACACTAGCACCCAGCAATGATATTCATAGGCAGCATCATCACTGTCATGCAGATCTCCAAGAGCAGAGGCAGCTTGGCATCAAGTACGGAGACCTTTGTGTAGCGGACAGCACAAGAGGGGAGCCTTCGCCATATGATTGGTTTCCGGGAACTTCAAAAAACAAGTAACGTGTAAACACTTTGAACTCCCACTGTCCAACCTCATACCTGACACACTCATGCAACCGCACATGAACAAAAAATTCCTCACAGGAGAGCCGATTCTCTCTCTCTCTCTTTCTCTCTCTTCCTCCCCGCCACCCCACATGCTCACTATAACACACTGTGCCGGGTCCTCCTGGACCTACATCCACATACCTATTTGCACTATGCAGACTTAGCCTTAGGAAGCACACTCTTGTACAGCATCAGGAACGCACGCATGTAGGCAAGCAGGGGCACACACACGCACACGTGAGCGCACCCAGTACACAGTGGCTTGGAAGGTGCTAAGGGGTTTTCGAGGACTGTGGCCTACTTGCTCAAGTCCAGGGTGTTGTTCTCGTGGTGGGCGTGGCTAAGGAGCCCAGCGCTGCTTACTGGACAGTCCATTGGCACTTGGGCCTCCCCCTGCTGTCCTCACCAGTCTCCCATTCCCTGAACCATGCAGCTTCGGAGACCTGGGTAGCAACAAACTCTTCGGGAAAGCAATCAAGGCAGAAATGTCAATGTAACAGGACCACATGATCACGCCCCAGTAGTGCCCCAACCAAGGATGGCATTCGTTACCCCTCAGGTCTACACCCTAAAGCACAGCGCTGCGCGCAGAGAATGGGGCAGGCCTGTGCCCCAGAATCCCTTGCCTCTTCTCCCTTCTACTTGGTCCCAGGGTGGTGGGGCGCCCAACCTGGCCTTCCTAGCCACCACCTGCCATCTGCAGCTGAGTTCCTGAGGCTTGTCCCCTGCACACATACCTCCTTTGCTGATAACTCCCTCCGAGTTCTCTCTCCTAGCCCTCCTGTCCCTGCCTTGCTGCTCTGGACTGCTTTCAACTCACACATGCCTCTGCGTCACTGCCTCTTTGCCTCTGCCTCTGCTTCCCAATTTCCCCCTCCTCCTCTTGAGGTTCACAGGCTGCACACCTCCCTATGCACCTCTTCACTTCTTCTGGGGAAATTACAACTGCCTCACCCTGGCCTAGCCCTACTTATCTTCTCCAAATCTCCCTCTGCTCTCACCCTCTGCACACCTGGGATCTCTCAGTCCTCTGGTGAACACCAATCCCCATTTATCTAATCTGTTGTCTGCCTGCTCTGTGCCCAAGCTCCTCTGCTCCTTTTCTGTGCACAGGAGGTTTGTGACAAAGGTAGGAGGGAAGCGGCACTCCTTTCCTGCCTTCTGGTTTTATGACTGACATCCGATTGGTCTGGAAACGGCCTCTGCCCCCTTGGCCAAGACCACCTGAAGACCTTGCCTGGCTTGCTAGGCAGCAGCCCTGTGTTTTTCTGAGCAGGAAGGACTGCACATATGCGACCCACTATGCAGAAAAGCCTCCAGGGGGTGGCCGGATGTTTTGTTTCTCCATTCCTTGCCCACTTTGTTGATGTGTGCTTTCATTTGCATTCCAACAGGAACAGCCTTAAGGGAGGGGTAGTGAGGCTGCTTAGAGGTAGGCAGTTGGTGCTCACAGGCCAGCAGGGCCTCCTGGTGCCTCACTAACAGTGCATTTGCACCTGGGGTGCTGGGAAGCCTCTGGGCAGTGCCCATATGTTTGGAGCTCTGTGACATGGCCAGGTACTAGGCGCCTCCTGCTGACTTGAGCCAGTGTTCCAACTGGAGTTGCCATAGCAAAAAGGGCACAGGGCCCCTTGGGGGTTTGCTGTAAGTTCTCACTAGTTCTCACAGGCCTTCGGGGTGCACAGGATGTGTAGAGCCGCACATCCCTCCCCTGACCATTCTGCTGGGAACGGCTTGGGCCAGGGTCCTAGGCAAATACACTTTCCACCTCCCCTCCTGCTCCATCTTCCCACATCCTGGTTGAACCCGTGTGACACAGCTCCCCACCGCCTCTGCCCTTGCCAGTCCTGGAAGTGGCTGGTGTATGGATCCGCCACCTCTCTCAAAATCAACCTCATCTCTCTTGCTCAGAGCATAAGGGAGATACAAGGTTAGCAGGTCAGCGAATCTGGGCATCTCCTTTCTGCGCTAGTGTCTGCTTAACTCTTGTCTTCCCGCTTGCCTTGGCCTCTCTGGCCCAGATCCCTGCCTGCTACTTCCTGCTATTGAGCAGCCAAGGATTATACTGGCTAGAGGCAGGAGCTGGCAATCCTGGTGCCCGTGGCTCACAGCCATATGTTTTAGGCTCCTTCAGGAAGCTCTGCTAAGACACCAGGGAAAGGGATATCTGACCCTTCCCTGCCGTGACCAAGGCACACTAGCACCCAGCAATGATATTCATAGGCAGCATCATCACTGTCATGCAGATCTCCAAGAGCAGAGGCAGCTTGGCATCAAGTACGGAGACCTTTGTGTAGCGGACAGCACAAGAGGGGAGCCTTCGCCATATGATTGGTTTCCGGGAACTTCAAAAAACAAGTAACGTGTAAACACTTTGAACTCCCACTGTCCAACCTCATACCTGACACACTCATGCAACCGCACATGAACAAAAAATTCCTCACAGGAGAGCCGATTCTCTCTCTCTCTCTTTCTCTCTCTTCCTCCCCGCCACCCCCACATGCTCACTATAACACACTGTGCCGGGTCCTCCTGGACCTACATCCACATACCTATTTGCACATATGCAGACTTAGCCTTAGGAAGCACACTCTTGTACAGCATCAGGAACGCACGCATGTAGGCAAGCAGGGGCACACACACGCACACGTGAGCGCACCCAGTACACAGTGGCTTGGAAGGTGCTAAGGGGTTTTCGAGGACTGTGGCCTACTTGCTCAAGTCCAGGGTGTTGTTCTCGTGGTGGGCGTGGCTAAGGAGCCCAGCGCTGCTTACTGGACAGTCCATTGGCACTTGGGCCTCCCCTGCTGTCCTCACCAGTCTCCCATTCCCTGAACCATGCAGCTTCGGAGACCTGGGTAGCAACAAACTCTTCGGGAAAGCAATCAAGGCAGAAATGTCAATGTAACAGGACCACATGATCACGCCCCAGTAGTGCCCCAACCAAGGATGGCATTCGTTACCCCTCAGGTCTACACCCTAAAGCACAGCGCTGCGCGCAGAGAATGGGGCAGGCCTGTGCCCCAGAATCCCTTGCCTCTTCTCCCTTCTACTTGGTCCCAGGGTGGTGGGGCGCCCAACCTGGCCTTCCTAGCCACCACCTGCCATCTGCAGCTGAGTTCCTGAGGCTTGTCCCCTGCACACATACCTCCTTTGCTGATAACTCCCTCCGAGTTCTCTCTCCTAGCCCTCCTGTCCCTGCCTTGCTGCTCTGGACTGCTTTCAACTCACACATGCCTCTGCGTCACTGCCTCTTTGCCTCTGCCTCTGCTTCCCAATTTCCCCCTCCTCCTCTTGAGGTTCACAGGCTGCACACCTCCCATGCACCTCTTCACTTCTTCTGGGGAAATTACAACTGCCTCACCCTGGCCTAGCCCTACTTATCTTCTCCAAATCTCCCTCTGCTCTCACCCTCTGCACACCTGGGATCTCTCAGTCCTCTGGTGAACACCAATCCCCATTTATCTAATCTGTTGTCTGCCTGCTCTGTGCCCAAGCTCCTCTGCTCCTTTTCTGTGCACAGGAGGTTTGTGACAAAGGTAGGAGGGAAGCGGCACTCCTTTCCTGCCTTCTGGTTTTATGACTGACATCCGATTGGTCTGGAAATGGCCTCTGCCCCCTTGGCCAAGACCACCTGAAGACCTTGCCTGGCTTGCTAGGCAGCAGCCCTGTGTTTTTCTGAGCAGGAAGGACTGCACATATGCGACCCACTATGCAGAAAAGCCTCCAGGGGGTGGCCGGATGTTTTGTTTCTCCATTCCTTGCCCACTTTGTTGATGTGTGCTTTCATTTGCATTCCAACAGGAACAGCCTTAAGGGAGGGGTAGTGAGGCTGCTTAGAGGTAGGCAGTTGGTGCTCACAGGCCAGCAGGGACTCCTGGTGCCTCACTAACAGTGCATTTGCACCTGGGGTGCTGGGAAGCCTCTGGGCAGTGCCCATATGGTTTGGAGCTCTGTGACATGGCCAGGTACTAGGCGCCTCCTGCTGACTTGTGCCAGTGTTCCAACTGGAGTTGCCATAGCAAAAAGGGCACAGGGCCCCTTGGGGGTTTGCTGTAAGTTCTCACTAGTTCTCACAGGCCTTCGGGGATGCACAGGATGTGTAGAGCCGCACATCCCTCCCCTGACCATTCTGCTGGGAACGGCTTGGGCCAGGGTCCTAGGCAAATACACTTTCCACCTCCCCTCCTGCTCCATCTTCCCACATCCTGGTTGAACCCGTGTGACACAGCTCCCCACCGCCTCTGCCCTTGCCAGTCCTGGAAGTGGCTGGTGTATGGATCGCCACCTCTCTCACAATCAACCTCATCTCTCTTGCTCAGAGCATAAGGGAGATACAAGGTTAGCAGGTCAGCGAATCTGGGCATCTCCTTTCTGCGCTAGTGTCTGCTTAACTCTTGTCTTCCCGCTTGCCTTGGCCTCTCTGGCCCAGATCCCTGCCTGCTACTTCCTGCTATTGAGCAGCCAAGGATTATACTGGCTAGAGGCAGGAGCTGGCAATCCTGGTGCCCGTGGCTCACAGCCATATGTTTTAGGCTCCTTCAGGAAGCTCTGCTAAGACACCAGGGAAAGGGATATCTGACCCTTCCCTGCCGTGACCAAGGCACACTAGCACCCAGCAATGATATTCATAGGCAGCATCATCACTGTCATGCAGATCTCCAAGAGCAGAGGCAGCTTGGCATCAAGTACGGAGACCTTTGTGTAGCGGACAGCACAAGAGGGGAGCCTTCGCCATATGATTGGTTTCCGGGAACTTCAAAAAACAAGTAACGTGTAAACACTTTGAACTCCCACTGTCCAACCTCATACCTGACACACTCATGCAACCGCACATGAACAAAAAATTCCTCACAGGCGAGCCGATTCTCTCTCTCTCTCTTTCTCTCTCTTCCTCCCCGCCACCCCCACATGCTCACTATAACACACTGTGCCGGGTCCTCCTGGATCTACATCCACATACCTATTTGCACATATGCAGACTTAGCTTAGGAAGCACACTCTTGTACAGCATCAGGAACACACGCATGTAGGCAAGCAGGGGCACACACACGCACACGTGAGCGCACCCAGTACACAGTGGCTTGGAAGGTGCTAAGGGGTTTTCGAGGACTGTGTCCTACTTGCTCAAGTCCAGGGTGTTGTTCTCGTGGTGGGCGTGGCTAAGGAGCCCAGCGCTGCTTACTGGACAGTCCATTGGCACTTGGGCCTCCCCTGCTGTCCTCACCAGTCTCCCATTCCCTGAACCATGCAGCTTCGGAGACCTGGGTAGCAACAAACTCTTCGGGAAAGCAATCAAGGCAGAAATGTCAATGTAACAGGACCACATGATCACGCCCCAGTAGTGCCCCAACCAAGGATGGCATTCGTTACCCCTCAGGTCTACACCCTAAAGCACAGCGCTGCGCGCAGAGAATGGGGCAGGCCTGTGCCCCAGAATCCCTTGCCTCTTCTCCCTTCTACTTGGTCCCAGGGTGGTGGGGCGCCCAACCTGGCCTTCCTAGCCACCACCTGCCATCTGCAGCTGAGTTCCTGAGGCTTGTCCCCTGCACACATACCTCCTTTGCTGATAACTCCCTCCGAGTTCTCTCTCCTAGCCCTCCTGTCCCTGCCTTGCTGCTCTGGACTGCTTTCAACTCACACATGCCTCTGCGTCACTGCCTCTTTGCCTCTGCCTCTGCTTCCCAATTTCCCCCTCCTCCTCTTGAGGTTCACAGGCTGCACACCTCCCTATGCACCTCTTCACTTCTTCTGGGGAAATTACAACTGCCTCACCCTGGCCTAGCCCTACTTATCTTCTCCAAATCTCCCTCTGCTCTCACCCTCTGCACACCTGGGATCTCTCAGTCCTCTGGTGAACACCAATCCCCATTTATCTAATCTGTTGTCTGCCTGCTCTGTGCCCAAGCTCCTCTGCTCCTTTTCTGTGCACAGGAGGTTTGTGACAAAGGTAGGAGGGAAGCGGCACTCCTTTCCTGCCTTCTGGTTTTATGACTGACATCCGATTGGTCTGGAAATGGCCTCTGCCCCCTTGGCCAAGACCACCTGAAGACCTTGCCTGGCTTGCTAGGCAGCAGCCCTGTGTTTTTCTGAGCAGGAAGGACTGCACATATGCGACCCACTATGCAGAAAAGCCTCCAGGGGGTGGCCGGATGTTTTGTTTCTCCATTCCTTGCCCACTTTGTTGATGTGTGCTTTCATTTGCATTCCAACAGGAACAGCCTTAAGGGAGGGGTAGTGAGGCTGCTTAGAGGTAGGCAGTTGGTGCTCACAGGCCAGCAGGGACTCCTGGTGCCTCACTAACAGTGCATTTGCACCTGGGGTGCTGGGAAGCCTCTGGGCAGTGCCCATATGGTTTGGAGCTCTGTGACATGGCCAGGTACTAGGCGCCTCCTGCTGACTTGTGCCAGTGTTCCAACTGGAGTTGCCATAGCAAAAAGGGCACAGGGCCCCTTGGGGGTTTGCTGTAAGTTCTCACTAGTTCTCACAGGCCTTCGGGGATGCACAGGATGTGTAGAGCCGCACATCCCTCCCCTGACCATTCTGCTGGGAACGGCTTGGGCCAGGGTCCTAGGCAAATACACTTTCCACCTCCCCTCCTGCTCCATCTTCCCACATCCTGGTTGAACCCGTGTGACACAGCTCCCCACCGCCTCTGCCCTTGCCAGTCCTGGAAGTGGCTGGTGTATGGATCCGCCACCTCTCTCACAATCAACCTCATCTCTCTTGCTCAGAGCATAAGGGAGATACAAGGTTAGCAGGTCAGCGAATCTGGGCATCTCCTTTCTGCGCTAGTGTCTGCTTAACTCTTGTCTTCCCGCTTGCCTTGGCCTCTCTGGCCCAGATCCCTGCCTGCTACTTCCTGCTATTGAGCAGCCAAGGATTATACTGGCTAGAGGCAGGAGCTGGCAATCCTGGTGCCCGTGGCTCACAGCCATATGTTTTAGGCTCCTTCAGGAAGCTCTGCTAAGACACCAGGGAAAGGGATATCTGACCCTTCCCTGCCGTGACCAAGGCACACTAGCACCCAGCAATGATATTCATAGGCAGCATCATCACTGTCATGCAGATCTCCAAGAGCAGAGGCAGCTTGGCATCAAGTACGGAGACCTTTGTGTAGCGGACAGCACAAGAGGGGAGCCTTCGCCATATGATTGGTTTCCGGGAACTTCAAAAAACAAGTAACGTGTAAACACTTTGAACTCCCTCTGTCCAACCTCATACCTGACACACTCATGCAACCGCACATGAACAAAAAATTCCTCGCAGGCGAGCCGACTCTCTCTCTCTCTCTTTCTCTCTCTTCCTCCCCGCCACCCCCACATGCTCACTATAACACACTGTGCCGGGTCCTCCTGGATCTACATCCACATACCTATTTGCACATATGCAGACTTGGGCTTAGGAAGCACACTCTTGTACAGCATCAGGAACACACGCATGTAGGCAAGCAGGGGCACACACACGCACACGTGAGCGCACCCAGTACACAGTGGCTTGGAAGGTGCTAAGGGGTTTTCGAGGACTGTGTCCTACTTGCTCAAGTCCAGGGTGTTGTTCTCGTGGTGGGCGTGGCTAAGGAGCCCAGCGCTGCTTACTGGACAGTCCATTGGCACTTGGGCCTCCCCATGCTGTCCTCACCAGTCTCCCATTCCCTGAACCATGCAGCTTCGGAGACCTGGGTAGCAACAAACTCTTCGGGAAAGCAATCAAGGCAGAAATGTCAATGTAACAGGACCACATGATCACGCCCCAGTAGTGCCCCAACCAAGGATGGCATTCGTTACCCCTCAGGTCTACACCCTAAAGCACAGCGCTGCGCGCAGAGAATGGGGCAGGCCTGTGCCCCAGAATCCCTTGCCTCTTCTCCCTTCTACTTGGTCCCAGGGTGGTGGGGCGCCCAACCTGGCCTTCCTAGCCACCACCTGCCATCTGCAGCTGAGTTCCTGAGGCTTGTCCCCTGCACACATACCTCCTTTGCTGATAACTCCCTCCGAGTTCTCTCTCCTAGCCCTCCTGTCCCTGCCTTGCTGCTCTGGACTGCTTTCAACTCACACATGCCTCTGCGTCACTGCCCCTTTGCCTCTGCCTCTGCTTCCCAATTTCCCCCTCCTCCTCTTGAGGTTCACAGGCTGCACATCTCCCCATGCACCTCTTCACTTCTTCTGGGGAAATTACAACTGCCTCACCCTGGCCTAGCCCTACTTATCTTCTCCAAATCTCCCTCTGCTCTCACCCTCTGCACACCTGGGATCTCTCAGTCCTCTGGTGAACACCAATCCCCATTTATCTAATCTGTTGTCTGCCTGCTCTGTGCCCAAGCTCCTCTGCTCCTTTTCTGTGCACAGGAGGTTTGTGACAAAGGTAGGAGGGAAGCGGCACTCCTTTCCTGCCTTCTGGTTTTATGACTGACATCCGATTGGTCTGGAAATGGCCTCTGCCCCCTTGGCCAAGACCACCTGAAGACCTTGCCTGGCTTGCTAGGCAGCAGCCCTGTGTTTTTCTGAGCAGGAAGGACTGCACATATGCGACCCACTATGCAGAAAAGCCTCCAGGGGGTGGCCGGATGTTTTGTTTCTCCATTCCTTGCCCACTTTGTTGATGTGTGCTTTCATTTGCATTCCAACAGGAACAGCCTTAAGGGAGGGGTAGTGAGGCTGCTTAGAGGTAGGCAGTTGGTGCTCACAGGCCAGCAGGGACTCCTGGTGCCTCACTAACAGTGCATTTGCACCTGGGGTGCTGGGAAGCCTCTGGGCAGTGCCCATATGGTTTGGAGCTCTGTGACATGGCCAGGTACTAGGCGCCTCCTGCTGACTTGTGCCAGTGTTCCAACTGGAGTTGCCATAGCAAAAAGGGCACAGGGCCCCTTGGGGGTTTGCTGTAAGTTCTCACTAGTTCTCACAGGCCTTCGGGGATGCACAGGATGTGTAGAGCCGCACATCCCTCCCCTGACCATTCTGCTGGGAACGGCTTGGGCCAGGGTCCTAGGCAAATACACTTTCCACCTCCCCTCCTGCTCCATCTTCCCACATCCTGGTTGAACCCGTGTGACACAGCTCCCCACCGCCTCTGCCCTTGCCAGTCCTGGAAGTGGCTGGTGTATGGATCCGCCACCTCTCTCACAATCAACCTCATCTCTCTTGCTCAGAGCATAGGGGAGATACAAGGTTAGCAGGTCAGCGAATCTGGGCATCTCCTTTCTGCGCTAGTGTCTGCTTAACTCTTGTCTTCCCACTTGCCTTGGCCTCTCTGGCCCAGATCCCTGCCTGCTACTTCCTGCTATTGAGCAGCCAAGGATTATACTGGCTAGAGGCAGGAGCTGGCAATCCTGGTGCCCGTGGCTCACAGCCATATGTTTTAGGCTCCTTCAGGAAGCTCTGCTAAGACACCAGGGAAAGGGATATCTGACCCTTCCCTGCCGTGACCAAGGCACACTAGCACCCAGCAATGATATTCATAGGCAGCATCATCACTGTCATGCAGATCTCCAAGAGCAGAGGCAGCTTGGCATCAAGTACGGAGACCTTTGTGTAGCGGACAGCACAAGAGGGGAGCCTTCGCCATATGATTGGTTTCCGGGAACTTCAAAAAACAAGTAACGTGTAAACACTTTGAACTCCCTCTGTCCAACCTCATACCTGACACACTCATGCAACCGCACATGAACAAAAAATTCCTCGCAGGCGAGCCGACTCTCTCTCTCTCTCTTTCTCTCTCTTCCTCCCCGCCACCCCCACATGCTCACTATAACACACTGTGCCGGGTCCTCCTGGATCTACATCCACATACCTATTTGCACATATGCAGACTTGGGCTTAGGAAGCACACTCTTGTACAGCATCAGGAACACACGCATGTAGGCAAGCAGGGGCACACACACGCACACGTGAGCGCACCCAGTACACAGTGGCTTGGAAGGTGCTAAGGGGTTTTCGAGGACTGTGTCCTACTTGCTCAAGTCCAGGGTGTTGTTCTCGTGGTGGGCGTGGCTAAGGAGCCCAGCGCTGCTTACTGGACAGTCCATTGGCACTTGGGCCTCCCCATGCTGTCCTCACCAGTCTCCCATTCCCTGAACCATGCAGCTTCGGAGACCTGGGTAGCAACAAACTCTTCGGGAAAGCAATCAAGGCAGAAATGTCAATGTAACAGGACCACATGATCACGCCCCAGTAGTGCCCCAACCAAGGATGGCATTCGTTACCCCTCAGGTCTACACCCTAAAGCACAGCGCTGCGCGCAGAGAATGGGGCAGGCCTGTGCCCCAGAATCCCTTGCCTCTTCTCCCTTCTACTTGGTCCCAGGGTGGTGGGGCGCCCAACCTGGCCTTCCTAGCCACCACCTGCCATCTGCAGCTGAGTTCCTGAGGCTTGTCCCCTGCACACATACCTCCTTTGCTGATAACTCCCTCCGAGTTCTCTCTCCTAGCCCTCCTGTCCCTGCCTTGCTGCTCTGGACTGCTTTCAACTCACACATGCCTCTGCGTCACTGCCCCTTTGCCTCTGCCTCTGCTTCCAAATTTCCCCCTCCTCCTCTTGAGGTTCACAGGCTGCACATCTCCCCATGCACCTCTTCACTTCTTCTGGGGAAATTACAACTGCCTCACCCTGGCCTAGCCCTACTTATCTTCTCCAAATCTCCCTCTGCTCTCACCCTCTGCACACCTGGGATCTCTCAGTCCTCTGGTGAACACCAATCCCCATTTATCTAATCTGTTGTCTGCCTGCTCTGTGCCCAAGCTCCTCTGCTCCTTTTCTGTGCACAGGAGGTTTGTGACAAAGGTAGGAGGGAAGCGGCACTCCTTTCCTGCCTTCTGGTTTTATGACTGACATCCGATTGGTCTGGAAATGGCCTCTGCCCCCTTGGCCAAGACCACCTGAAGACCTTGCCTGGCTTGCTAGGCAGCAGCCCTGTGTTTTTCTGAGCAGGAAGGACTGCACATATGCGACCCACTATGCAGAAAAGCCTCCAGGGGGTGGCCGGATGTTTTGTTTCTCCATTCCTTGCCCACTTTGTTGATGTGTGCTTTCATTTGCATTCCAACAGGAACAGCCTTAAGGGAGGGGTAGTGAGGCTGCTTAGAGGTAGGCAGTTGGTGCTCACAGGCCAGCAGGGACTCCTGGTGCCTCACTAACAGTGCATTTGCACCTGGGGTGCTGGGAAGCCTCTGGGCAGTGCCCATATGGTTTGGAGCTCTGTGACATGGCCAGGTACTAGGCGCCTCCTGCTGACTTGTGCCAGTGTTCCAACTGGAGTTGCCATAGCAAAAAGGGCACAGGGCCCCTTGGGGGTTTGCTGTAAGTTCTCACTAGTTCTCACAGGCCTTCGGGGATGCACAGGATGTGTAGAGCCGCACATCCCTCCCCTGACCATTCTGCTGGGAACGGCTTGGGCCAGGGTCCTAGGCAAATACACTTTCCACCTCCCCTCCTGCTCCATCTTCCCACATCCTGGTTGAACCCGTGTGACACAGCTCCCCACCGCCTCTGCCCTTGCCAGTCCTGGAAGTGGCTGGTGTATGGATCCGCCACCTCTCTCACAATCAACCTCATCTCTCTTGCTCAGAGCATAGGGGAGATACAAGGTTAGCAGGTCAGCGAATCTGGGCATCTCCTTTCTGCGCTAGTGTCTGCTTAACTCTTGTCTTCCCGCTTGCCTTGGCCTCTCTGGCCCAGATCCCTGCCTGCTACTTCCTGCTATTGAGCAGCCAAGGATTATACTGGCTAGAGGCAGGAGCTGGCAATCCTGGTGCCCGTGGCTCACAGCCATATGTTTTAGGCTCCTTCAGGAAGCTCTGCTAAGACACCAGGGAAAGGGATATCTGACCCTTCCCTGCCGTGACCAAGGCACACTAGCACCCAGCAATGATATTCATAGGCAGCATCATCACTGTCATGCAGATCTCCAAGAGCAGAGGCAGCTTGGCATCAAGTCCGGAGACCTTTGTGTAGCGGACAGCACAAGAGGGGAGCCTTCGCCATATGATTGGTTTCCGGGAACTTCAAAAAACAAGTAACGTGTAAACACTTTGAACTCACTCTGTCCAACCTCATACCTGACACACTCATGCAACCGCACATGAACAAAAAATTCCTCGCAGGCGAGCCGACTCTCTCTCTCTCTCTTTCTCTCTCTTCCTCCCCGCCACACCCACATGCTCACTATAACACACTGTGCCGGGTCCTCCTGGATCTACATCCACATACCTATTTGCACATATGCAGACTTGGGCTTAGGAAGCACACTCTTGTACAGCATCAGGAACACACGCATGTAGGCAAGCAGGGGCACACACACGCACACGTGAGCGCACCCAGTACACAGTGGCTTGGAAGGTGCTAAGGGGTTTTCGAGGACTGTGTCCTACTTGCTCAAGTCCAGGGTGTTGTTCTCGTGGTGGGCGTGGCTAAGGAGCCCAGCGCTGCTTACTGGACAGTCCATTGGCACTTGGGCCTCCCCATGCTGTCCTCACCAGTCTCCCATTCCCTGAACCATGCAGCTTCGGAGACCTGGGTAGCAACAAACTCTTCGGGAAAGCAATCAAGGCAGAAATGTCAATGTAACAGGACCACATGATCACGCCCCAGTAGTGCCCCAACCAAGGATGGCATTCGTTACCCCTCAGGTCTACACCCTAAAGCACAGCGCTGCGCGCAGAGAATGGGGCAGGCCTGTGCCCCAGAATCCCTTGCCTCTTCTCCCTTCTACTTGGTCCCAGGGTGGTGGGGCGCCCAACCTGGCCTTCCTAGCCACCACCTGCCATCTGCAGCTGAGTTCCTGAGGCTTGTCCCCTGCACACATACCTCCTTTGCTGATAACTCCCTCCGAGTTCTCTCTCCTAGCCCTCCTGTCCCTGCCTTGCTGCTCTGGACTGCTTTCAACTCACACATGCCTCTGCGTCACTGCCCCTTTGCCTCTGCCTCTGCTTCCAAATTTCCCCCTCCTCCTCTTGAGGTTCACAGGCTGCACATCTCCCCATGCACCTCTTCACTTCTTCTGGGGAAATTACAACTGCCTCACCCTGGCCTAGCCCTTCTTATCTTCTCCAAATCTCCCTCTGCTCTCACCCTCTGCACACCTGGGATCTCTCAGTCCTCTGGTGAACACCAATCCCCATTTATCTAATCTGTTGTCTGCCTGCTCTGTGCCCAAGCCCCTCTGCTCCTTTTCTGTGCACAGGAGGTTTGTGACAAAGGTAGGAGGGAAGCGGCACTCCTTTCCTGCCTTCTGGTTTTATGACTGACATCCGATTGGTCTGGAAACGGCCTCTGCCCCCTTGGCCAAGACCACCTGAAGACCTTGCCTGGCTTGCTAGGCAGCAGCCCTGTGTTTTTCTGAGCAGGAAGGACTGCACATATGTGACCCACTATGCAGAAAAGCCTCCTGGGGGTGGCCGGATGTTTTGTTTCTCCATTCCTTGCCCACTTTGTTGATGTGTGCTTTCATTTGCATTCCAACAGGAACAGCCTTAAGGGAGGGGTAGTGAGGCTGCTTAGAGGTAGGCAGTTGGTGCTCACAGGCCAGCAGGGCCTCCTGGTGCCTCACTAACTGTGCATTTGCACCTGGGGTGCTGGGAAGCCTCTGGGCAGTGCCCATATGATTTGGAGCTCTGTGACATGCCAGGTACTAGGCGCCTCCTGCTGACTTGAGCCAGTGTTCCAACTGGAGTTGCCATAGCAAAAAGGGCACAGGGCCCCTTGGGGGTTTGCTGTAAGTTCTCACTAGTTCTCACAGGCCTTCGGGGATGCACAGGATGTGTAGAGCCTCACATCCCTCCCCTGACCATTCTGCTGGGAACGGCTTGGGCCAGGGTCCTAGGCAAATACACTTTCCACCTCCCCTCCTGCTCCATCTTCCCACATCCTGGTTGAACCCGTGTGACACAGCTCCCCACCGCCTCTGCCCTTGCCAGTCCTGGAAGTGGCTGGTGTATGGATCCGCCACCTCTCTCACAATCAACCTCATCTCTCTTGCTCAGAGCATAAGGGAGATACAAGGTTAGCAGGTCAGCGAATCTGGGCATCTCCTTTCTGCGCTAGTGTCTGCTTAACTCTTGTCTTCCCGCTTGCCTTGGCCTCTCTGGCCCAGATCCCTGCCTGCTACTTCCTGCTATTGAGCAGCCAAGGATTATACTGGCTAGAGGCAGGAGCTGGCAATCCTGGTGCCCGTGGCTCACAGCCATATGTTTTAGGCTCCTTCAGGAAGCTCTGCTAAGACACCAGGGAAAGGGATATCTGACCCTTCCCTGCCGTGACCAAGGCACACTAGCACCCAGCAATGATATTCATAGGCAGCATCATCACTGTCATGCAGATCTCCAAGAGCAGAGGCAGCTTGGCATCAAGTACGGAGACCTTTGTGTAGCGGACAGCACAAGAGGGGAGCCTTCGCCATATGATTGGTTTCCGGGAACTTCAAAAAACAAGTAACGTGTAAACACTTTGAACTCCCTCTGTCCAACCTCATACCTGACACACTCATGCAACCGCACATGAACAAAAAATTCCTCACAGGCGAGCCGACTCTCTCTCTCTCTCTTTCTCTCTCTTCCTCCCCGCCACCCCCACATGCTCACTATAACACACTGTGCCGGGTCCTCCTGGATCTACATCCACATACCTATTTGCACATATGTAGACTTAGGCTTAGGAAGCACACTCTTGTACAGCATCAGGAACACACGCATGTAGGCAAGCAGGGGCACACACACGCACACGTGAGCGCATCCAGTACCCAGTGGCTTGGAAGGTGCTAAGGGGTTTTCGAGGACTGTGTCCTACTTTCTCAAGTCCAGGGTGTTGTTCTCGTGGTGGGCGTGGCTAAGGAGCCCAGCGCTGCTTACTGGACAGTCCATTGGCACTTGGGCCTCCCCATGCTGTCCTCACCAGTCTCCCATTCCCTGAACCATGCAGCTTCGGAGACCTGGGTAGCAACAAACTCTTCGGGAAAGCAATCAAGGCAGAAATGTCAATGTAACAGGACCACATGATTACGCCCCAGTAGTGCCCCAACCAAGGATGGCATTCGTTACCCCTCAGGTCTACACCCTAAAGCACAGCGCTGCGCGCAGAGAATGGGGCAGGCCTGTGCCCCAGAATCCCTTGCCTCTTCTCCCTTCTACTTGGTCCCAGGGTGGTGGGGCGCCCAACCTGGCCTTCCTAGCCACCACCTGCCATCTGCAGCTGAGTTCCTGAGGCTTGTCCCCTGCACACATACCTCCTTTGCTGATAACTCCCTCCGAGTTCTCTCTCCTAGCCCTCCTGTCCCTGCCTTGCTGCTCTGGACTGCTTTCAACTCACACATGCCTCTGCGTCACTGCCTCTTTGCCTCTGCCTCTGCTTCCAATTTCCCCCTCCTCCTCTTGAGGTTCACAGGCTGCACACCTCCCCATGCACCTCTTCACTTCTTCTGGGGAAATTACAACTGCCTCACCCTGGCCTAGCCCTTCTTATCTTCTCCAAATCTCCCTCTGCTCTCACCCTCTGCACACCTGGGATCTCTCAGTCCTCTGGTGAACACCAATCCCCATTTATCTAATCTGTTGTCTGCCTGCTCTGTGCCCAAGCCCCTCTGCTCCTTTTCTGTGCACAGGAGGTTTGTGACAAAGGTAGGAGGGAAGCGGCACTCCTTTCCTGCCTTCTGGTTTTATGACTGACATCCGATTGGTCTGGAAACGGCCTCTGCCCCCTTGGCCAAGACCACCTGAAGACCTTGCCTGGCTTGCTAGGCAGCAGCCCTGTGTTTTTCTGAGCAGGAAGGACTGCACATATGTGACCCACTATGCAGAAAAGCCTCCAGGGGGTGGCCGGATGTTTTGTTTCTCCATTCCTTGCCCACTTTGTTGATGTGTGCTTCCATTTGCATTCCAACAGGAACAGCCTTAAGGGAGGGGTAGTGAGGCTGCTTAGAGGTAGGCAGTTGGTGCTCACAGGCCAGCAGGGCCTCCTGGTGCCTCACTAACTGTGCATTTGCACCTGGGGTGCTGGGAAGCCTCTGGGCAGTGCCCATGTGATTTGGAGCTCTGTGACATGCCAGGTACTAGGCGCCTCCTGCTGACTTGAGCCAGTGTTCCAACTGGAGTTGCCATAGCAAAAAGGGCACAGGGCCCCTTGGGGGTTTGCTGTAAGTTCTCACTAGTTCTCACAGGCCTTCGGGGATGCACAGGATGTGTAGAGCCGCACATCCCTCCCCTGACCATTCTGCTGGGAACGGCTTGGGCCAGGGTCCTAGGCAAATACAATTTCCACCTCCCCTCCTGCTCCATCTTCCCACATCCTGGTTGAACCCGTGTGACACAGCTCCCCACCGCCTCTGCCCTTGCCAGTCCTGGAAGTGGCTGGTGTATGGATCGCCACCTCTCTCACAATCAACCTCATCTCTCTTGCTCAGAGCATAAGGGAGATACAAGGTTAGCAGGTCAGCGAATCTGGGCATCTCCTTTCTGCGCTAGTGTCTGCTTAACTCTTGTCTTCCCGCTTGCCTTGGCCTCTCTGGCCCAGATCCCTGCCTGCTACTTCCTGCTATTGAGCAGCCAAGGATTATACTGGCTAGAGGCAGGAGCTGGCAATCCTGGTGCCCGTGGCTCACAGCCATATGTTTTAGGCTCCTTCAGGAAGCTCTGCTAAGACACCAGGGAAAGGGATATCTGACCCTTCCCTGCCGTGACCAAGGCACACTAGCACCCAGCAATGATATTCATAGGCAGCATCATCACTGTCATGCAGATCTCCAAGAGCAGAGGCAGCTTGGCATCAAGTACGGAGACCTTTGTGTAGCGGACAGCACAAGAGGGGAGCCTTCGCCATATGATTGGTTTCCGGGAACTTCAAAAAACAAGTAACGTGTAAACACTTTGAACTCCCTCTGTCCAACCTCATACCTGACACACTCATGCAACCGCACATGAACAAAAAATTCCTCGCAGGCGAGCCGACTCTCTCTCTCTCTCTTTCTCTCTCTTCCTCCCCGCCACCCCCACATGCTCACTATAACACACTGTGCCGGGTCCTCCTGGATCTACATCCACATACCTATTTGCACATATGCAGACTTGGGCTTAGGAAGCACACTCTTGTACAGCATCAGGAACACACGCATGTAGGCAAGCAGGGGCACACACACGCACACGTGAGCGCATCCAGTACACAGTGGCTTGGAAGGTGCTAAGGGGTTTTCGAGGACTGTGTCCTACTTGCTCAAGTCCAGGGTGTTGTTCTCGTGGTGGGCGTGGCTAAGGAGCCCAGCGCTGCTTACTGGACAGTCCATTGGCACTTGGGCCTCCCCATGCTGTCCTCACCAGTCTCCCATTCCCTGAACCATGCAGCTTCGGAGACCTGGGTAGCAACAAACTCTTCGGGAAAGCAATCAAGGCAGAAATGTCAATGTAACAGGACCACATGATCACGCCCCAGTAGTGCCCCAACCAAGGATGGCATTCGTTACCCCTCAGGTCTACACCCTAAAGCACAGCGCTGCGCGCAGAGAATGGGGCAGGCCTGTGCCCCAGAATCCCTTGCCTCTTCTCCCTTCTACTTGGTCCCAGGGTGGTGGGGCGCCCAACCTGGCCTTCCTAGCCACCACCTGCCATCTGCAGCTGAGTTCCTGAGGCTTGTCCCCTGCACACATACCTCCTTTGCTGATAACTCCCTCCGAGTTCTCTCTCCTAGCCCTCCTGTCCCTGCCTTGCTGCTCTGGACTGCTTTCAACTCACACATGCCTCTGCGTCACTGCCTCTTTGCCTCTGCCTCTGCTTCCCAATTTCCCCCTCCTCCTCTTGAGGTTCACAGGCTGCACACCTCCCCATGCACCTCTTCACTTCTTCTGGGGAAATTACAACTGCCTCACCCTGGCCTAGCCCTTCTTATCTTCTCCAAATCTCCCTCTGCTCTCACCCTCTGCACACCTGGGATCTCTCAGTCCTCTGGTGAACACCAATCCCCATTTATCTAATCTGTTGTCTGCCTGCTCTGTGCCCAAGCCCCTCTGCTCCTTTTCTGTGCACAGGAGGTTTGTGACAAAGGTAGGAGGGAAGCGGCACTCCTTTCCTGCCTTCTGGTTTTATGACTGACATCCGATTGGTCTGGAAACGGCCTCTGCCCCCTTGGCCAAGACCACCTGAAGACCTTGCCTGGCTTGCTAGGCAGCAGCCCTGTGTTTTTCTGAGCAGGAAGGACTGCACATATGTGACCCACTATGCAGAAAAGCCTCCAGGGGGTGGCCGGATGTTTTGTTTCTCCATTCCTTGCCCACTTTGTTGATGTGTGCTTCCATTTGCATTCCAACAGGAACAGCCTTAAGGAGGGGTAGTGAGGCTGCTTAGAGGTAGGCAGTTGGTGCTCACAGGCCAGCAGGGCCTCCTGGTGCCTCACTAACTGTGCATTTGCACCTGGGGTGCTGGGAAGCCTCTGGGCAGTGCCCATGTGATTTGGAGCTCTGTGACATGCCAGGTACTAGGCGCCTCCTGCTGACTTGAGCCAGTGTTCCAACTGGAGTTGCCATAGCAAAAAGGGCACAGGGCCCCTTGGGGGTTTGCTGTAAGTTCTCACTAGTTCTCACAGGCCTTCGGGGATGCACAGGATGTGTAGAGCCGCACATCCCTCCCCTGACCATTCTGCTGGGAACGGCTTGGGCCAGGGTCCTAGGCAAATACAATTTCCACCTCCCCTCCTGCTCCATCTTCCCACATCCTGGTTGAACCCGTGTGACACAGCTCCCCACCGCCTCTGCCCTTGCCAGTCCTGGAAGTGGCTGGTGTATGGATCGCCACCTCTCTCACAATCAACCTCATCTCTCTTGCTCAGAGCATAAGGGAGATACAAGGTTAGCAGGTCAGCGAATCTGGGCATCTCCTTTCTGCGCTAGTGTCTGCTTAACTCTTGTCTTCCCGCTTGCCTTGGCCTCTCTGGCCCAGATCCCTGCCTGCTACTTCCTGCTATTGAGCAGCCAAGGATTATACTGGCTAGAGGCAGGAGCTGGCAATCCTGGTGCCCGTGGCTCACAGCCATATGTTTTAGGCTCCTTCAGGAAGCTCTGCTAAGACACCAGGGAAAGGGATATCTGACCCTTCCCTGCCGTGACCAAGGCACACTAGCACCCAGCAATGATATTCATAGGCAGCATCATCACTGTCATGCAGATCTCCAAGAGCAGAGGCAGCTTGGCATCAAGTACGGAGACCTTTGTGTAGCGGACAGCACAAGAGGGGAGCCTTCGCCATATGATTGGTTTCCGGGAACTTCAAAAAACAAGTAACGTGTAAACACTTTGAACTCCCTCTGTCCAACCTCATACCTGACACACTCATGCAACCGCACATGAACAAAAAATTCCTCGCAGGCGAGCCGACTCTCTCTCTCTCTCTTTCTCTCTCTTCCTCCCCGCCACCCCCACATGCTCACTATAACACACTGTGCCGGGTCCTCCTGGATCTACATCCACATACCTATTTGCACATATGCAGACTTGGGCTTAGGAAGCACACTCTTGTACAGCATCAGGAACACACGCATGTAGGCAAGCAGGGGCACACACACGCACACGTGAGCGCATCCAGTACACAGTGGCTTGGAAGGTGCTAAGGGGTTTTCGAGGACTGTGTCCTACTTGCTCAAGTCCAGGGTGTTGTTCTCGTGGTGGGCGTGGCTAAGGAGCCCAGCGCTGCTTACTGGACAGTCCATTGGCACTTGGGCCTCCCCATGCTGTCCTCACCAGTCTCCCATTCCCTGAACCATGCAGCTTCGGAGACCTGGGTAGCAACAAACTCTTCGGGAAAGCAATCAAGGCAGAAATGTCAATGTAACAGGACCACATGATCACGCCCCAGTAGTGCCCCAACCAAGGATGGCATTCGTTACCCCTCAGGTCTACACCCTAAAGCACAGCGCTGCGCGCAGAGAATGGGGCAGGCCTGTGCCCCAGAATCCCTTGCCTCTTCTCCCTTCTACTTGGTCCCAGGGTGGTGGGGCGCCCAACCTGGCCTTCCTAGCCACCACCTGCCATCTGCAGCTGAGTTCCTGAGGCTTGTCCCCTGCACACATACCTCCTTTGCTGATAACTCCCTCCGAGTTCTCTCTCCTAGCCCTCCTGTCCCTGCCTTGCTGCTCTGGACTGCTTTCAACTCACACATGCCTCTGCGTCACTGCCTCTTTGCCTCTGCCTCTGCTTCCCAATTTCCCCCTCCTCCTCTTGAGGTTCACAGGCTGCACACCTCCCCATGCACCTCTTCACTTCTTCTGGGGAAATTACAACTGCCTCACCCTGGCCTAGCCCTTCTTATCTTCTCCAAATCTCCCTCTGCTCTCACCCTCTGCACACCTGGGATCTCTCAGTCCTCTGGTGAACACCAATCCCCATTTATCTAATCTGTTGTCTGCCTGCTCTGTGCCCAAGCCCCTCTGCTCCTTTTCTGTGCACAGGAGGTTTGTGACAAAGGTAGGAGGGAAGCGGCACTCCTTTCCTGCCTTCTGGTTTTATGACTGACATACGATTGGTCTGGAAACGGCCTCTGCCCCCTTGGCCAAGACCACCTGAAGACCTTGCCTGGCTTGCTAGGCAGCAGCCCTGTGTTTTTCTGAGCAGGAAGGACTGCACATATGTGACCCACTATGCAGAAAAGCCTCCAGGGGGTGGCCGGATGTTTTGTTTCTCCATTCCTTGCCCACTTTGTTGATGTGTGCTTCCATTTGCATTCCAACAGGAACAGCCTTAAGAGAGGGGTAGTGAGGCTGCTTAGAGGTAGGCAGTTGGTGCTCACAGGCCAGCAGGGCCTCCTGGTGCCTCACTAACTGTGCATTTGCACCTGGGGTGCTGGGAAGCCTCTGGGCAGTGCCCATATGATTTGGAGCTCTGTGACATGCCAGGTACTAGGCGCCTCCTGCTGACTTGAGCCAGTGTTCCAACTGGAGTTGCCATAGCAAAAAGGGCACAGGGCCCCTTGGGGGTTTGCTGTAAGTTCTCACTAGTTCTCACAGGCCTTCGGGGATGCACAGGATGTGTAGAGCCGCACATCCCTCCCCTGACCATTCTGCTGGGAACGGCTTGGGCCAGGGTCCTAGGCAAATACAATTTCCACCTCCCCTCCTGCTCCATCTTCCCACATCCTGGTTGAACCCGTGTGACACAGCTCCCCACCGCCTCTGCCCTTGCCAGTCCTGGAAGTGGCTGGTGTATGGATCGCCACCTCTCTCACAATCAACCTCATCTCTCTTGCTCAGAGCATAAGGGAGATACAAGGTTAGCAGGTCAGCGAATCTGGGCATCTCCTTTCTGCGCTAGTGTCTGCTTAACTCTTGTCTTCCCGCTTGCCTTGGCCTCTCTGGCCCAGATCCCTGCCTGCTACTTCCTGCTATTGAGCAGCCAAGGATTATACTGGCTAGAGGCAGGAGCTGGCAATCCTGGTGCCCGTGGCTCACAGCCATATGTTTTAGGCTCCTTCAGGAAGCTCTGCTAAGACACCAGGGAAAGGGATATCTGACCCTTCCCTGCCGTGACCAAGGCACACTAGCACCCAGCAATGATATTCATAGGCAGCATCATCACTGTCATGCAGATCTCCAAGAGCAGAGGCAGCTTGGCATCAAGTACGGAGACCTTTGTGTAGCGGACAGCACAAGAGGGGAGCCTTCGCCATATGATTGGTTTCCGGGAACTTCAAAAAACAAGTAACGTGTAAACACTTTGAACTCCCTCTGTCCAACCTCATACCTGACACACTCATGCAACCGCACATGAACAAAAAATTCCTCACAGGCGAGCCGACTCTCTCTCTCTCTCTTTCTCTCTCTTCCTCCCCGCCACCCCCACATGCTCACTATAACACACTGTGCCGGGTCCTCCTGGATCTACATCCACATACCTATTTGCACATATGCAGACTTAGGCTTAGGAAGCACACTCTTGTACAGCATCAGGAACACACGCATGTAGGCAAGCAGGGGCACACACACGCACACGTGAGCGCATCCAGTACACAGTGGCTTGGAAGGTGCTAAGGGGTTTTCGAGGACTGTGTCCTACTTTCTCAAGTCCAGGGTGTTGTTCTCGTGGTGGGCGTGGCTAAGGAGCCCAGCGCTGCTTACTGGACAGTCCATTGGCACTTGGGCCTCCCCCTGCTGTCCTCACCAGTCTCCCATTCCCTGAACCATGCAGCTTCGGAGACCTGGGTAGCAACAAACTCTTCGGGAAAGCAATCAAGGCAGAAATGTCAATGTAACAGGACCACATGATTACGCCCCAGTAGTGCCCCAACCAAGGATGGCATTCGTTACCCCTCAGGTCTACACCCTAAAGCACAGCGCTGCGCGCAGAGAATGGGGCAGGCCTGTGCCCCAGAATCCCTTGCCTCTTCTCCCTTCTACTTGGTCCCAGGGTGGTGGGGCGCCCAACCTGGCCTTCCTAGCCACCACCTGCCATCTGCAGCTGAGTTCCTGAGGCTTGTCCCCTGCACACATACCTCCTTTGCTGATAACTCCCTCCGAGTTCTCTCTCCTAGCCCTCCTGTCCCTGCCTTGCTGCTCTGGACTGCTTTCAACTCACACATGCCTCTGCCTCACTGCCTCTTTGCCTCTGCCTCTGCTTCCCAATTTCCCCCTCCTCCTCTTGAGGTTCACAGGCTGCACACCTCCCCATGCACCTCTTCACTTCTTCTGGGGAAATTACAACTGCCTCACCCTGGCCTAGCCCTTCTTATCTTCTCCAAATCTCCCTCTGCTCTCACCCTCTGCACACCTGGGATCTCTCAGTCCTCTGGTGAACACCAATCCCCATTTATCTAATCTGTTGTCTGCCTGCTCTGTGCCCAAGCCCCTCTGCTCCTTTTCTGTGCACAGGAGGTTTGTGACAAAGGTAGGAGGGAAGCGGCACTCCTTTCCTGCCTTCTGGTTTTATGACTGACATCCGATTGGTCTGGAAACGGCCTCTGCCCCCTTGGCCAAGACCACCTGAAGACCTTGCCTGGCTTGCTAGGGAGCAGCCCTGTGTTTTTCTGAGCAGGAAGGACTGCACATATGTGACCCACTATGCAGAAAAGCCTCCAGGGGGTGGCCGGATGTTTTGTTTCTCCATTCCTTGCCCACTTTGTTGATGTGTGCTTTCCATTTGCATTCCAACAGGAACAGCCTTAAGGGAGGGGTAGTGAGGCTGCTTAGAGGTAGGCAGTTGGTGCTCACAGGCCAGCAGGGCCTCCTGGTGCCTCACTAACTGTGCATTTGCACCTGGGGTGCTGGGAAGCCTCTGGGCAGTGCCCATGTGATTTGGAGCTCTGTGACATGCCAGGTACTAGGCGCCTCCTGCTGACTTGAGCCAGTGTTCCAACTGGAGTTGCCATAGCAAAAAGGGCACAGGGCCCCTTGGGGGTTTGCTGTAAGTTCTCAGTAGTTCTCACAGGCCTTCGGGGATGCACAGGATGTGTAGAGCCGCACATCCCTCCCCTGACCATTCTGCTGGGAACGGCTTGGGCCAGGGTCCTAGGCAAATACAATTTCCACCTCCCCTCCTGCTCCATCTTCCCACATCCTGGTTGAACCCGTGTGACACAGCTCCCCACCGCCTCTGCCCTTGCCAGTCCTGGAAGTGGCTGGTGTATGGATCGCCACCTCTCTCACAATCAACCTCATCTCTCTTGCTCAGAGCATAAGGGAGATACAAGGTTAGCAGGTCAGCGAATCTGGGCATCTCCTTTCTGCGCTAGTGTCTGCTTAACTCTTGTCTTCCCGCTTGCCTTGGCCTCTCTGGCCCAGATCCCTGCCTGCTACTTCCTGCTATTGAGCAGCCAAGGATTATACTGGCTAGAGGCAGGAGCTGGCAATCCTGGTGCCCGTGGCTCACAGCCATATGTTTTAGGCTCCTTCAGGAAGCTCTGCTAAGACACCAGGGAAAGGGATATCTGACCCTTCCCTGCCGTGACCAAGGCACACTAGCACCCAGCAATGATATTCATAGGCAGCATCATCACTGTCATGCAGATCTCCAAGAGCAGAGGCAGCTTGGCATCAAGTACGGAGACCTTTGTGTAGCGGACAGCACAAGAGGGGAGCCTTCGCCATATGATTGGTTTCCGGGAACTTCAAAAAACAAGTAACGTGTAAACACTTTGAACTCCCTCTGTCCAACCTCATACCTGACACACTCATGCAACCGCACATGAACAAAAAATTCCTCACAGGCGAGCCGACTCTCTCTCTCTCTCTTTCTCTCTCTTCCTCCCCGCCACCCCCACATGCTCACTATAACACACTGTGCCGGGTCCTCCTGGATCTACATCCACATACCTATTTGCACATATGCAGACTTAGGCTTAGGAAGCACACTCTTGTACAGCATCAGGAACACACGCATGTAGGCAAGCAGGGGCACACACACGCACACGTGAGCGCATCCAGTACACAGTGGCTTGGAAGGTGCTAAGGGGTTTTCGAGGACTGTGTCCTACTTTCTCAAGTCCAGGGTGTTGTTCTCGTGGTGGGCGTGGCTAAGGAGCCCAGCGCTGCTTACTGGACAGTCCATTGGCACTTGGGCCTCCCCCTGCTGTCCTCACCAGTCTCCCATTCCCTGAACCATGCAGCTTCGGAGACCTGGGTAGCAACAAACTCTTCGGGAAAGCAATCAAGGCAGAAATGTCAATGTAACAGGACCACATGATTACGCCCCAGTAGTGCCCCAACCAAGGATGGCATTCGTTACCCCTCAGGTCTACACCCTAAAGCACAGCGCTGCGCGCAGAGAATGGGGCAGGCCTGTGCCCCAGAATCCCTTGCCTCTTCTCCCTTCTACTTGGTCCCAGGGTGGTGGGGCGCCCAACCTGGCCTTCCTAGCCACCACCTGCCATCTGCAGCTGAGTTCCTGAGGCTTGTCCCCTGCACACATACCTCCTTTGCTGATAACTCCCTCCGAGTTCTCTCTCCTAGCCCTCCTGTCCCTGCCTTGCTGCTCTGGACTGCTTTCAACTCACACATGCCTCTGCGTCACTGCCTCTTTGCCTCTGCCTCTGCTTCCCAATTTCCCCCTCCTCCTCTTGAGGTTCACAGGCTGCACACCTCCCCATGCACCTCTTCACTTCTTCTGGGGAAATTACAACTGCCTCACCCTGGCCTAGCCCTTCTTATCTTCTCCAAATCTCCCTCTGCTCTCACCCTCTGCACACCTGGGATCTCTCAGTCCTCTGGTGAACACCAATCCCCATTTATCTAATCTGTTGTCTGCCTGCTCTGTGCCCAAGCCCCTCTGCTCCTTTTCTGTGCACAGGAGGTTTGTGACAAAGGTAGGAGGGAAGCGGCACTCCTTTCCTGCCTTCTGGTTTTATGACTGACATCCGATTGGTCTGGAAACGGCCTCTGCCCCCTTGGCCAAGACCACCTGAAGACCTTGCCTGGCTTGCTAGGGAGCAGCCCTGTGTTTTTCTGAGCAGGAAGGACTGCACATATGTGACCCACTATGCAGAAAAGCCTCCAGGGGGTGGCCGGATGTTTTTTTTCTCCATTCCTTGCCCACTTTGTTGATGTGTGCTTCCATTTGCATTCCAACAGGAACAGCCTTAAGGGAGGGGTAGTGAGGCTGCTTAGAGGTAGGCAGTTGGTGCTCACAGGCCAGCAGGGCCTCCTGGTGCCTCACTAACTGTGCATTTGCACCTGGGGTGCTGGGAAGCCTCTGGGCAGTGCCCATGTGATTTGGAGCTCTGTGACATGCCAGGTACTAGGCGCCTCCTGCTGACTTGAGCCAGTGTTCCAACTGGAGTTGCCATAGCAAAAAGGGCACAGGGCCCCTTGGGGGTTTGCTGTAAGTTCTCACTAGTTCTCACAGGCCTTCGGGGATGCACAGGATGTGTAGAGCCGCACATCCCTCTCCTGACCATTCTGCTGGGAACGGCTTGGGCCAGGGTCCTAGGCAAATACACTTTCCACTTCCCCTCCTGCTCCATCTTCCCACATCCTGGTTGAATCCGTGTGACACAGCTCCCCACCGCCTCTGCCCTTGCCAGTCCTGGAAGTGGCTGGTGTATGGATCCGCCACCTCTCTCACAATCAACCTAATCTCTCTTGCTCAGAGCATAAGGGAGATACAAGGTTAGCAGGTCAGCGAATCTGGGCCTATCCTATCTGCGCTATTGTCTGCTTAACTCTTGTCTTCCCGCTTGCCTTGCCCTCTCTGGCCCAGATCCCTGCCTGCTACTTCCTGCTATTGAGCAGCCAAGGATTATACTGGCTAGAGGCAGGAGCTGGCAATCCTGGTGCCCGTGGCTCACAGCCATATGTTTTAGGCTCCTTCAGGAAGCTCTGCTAATACAGCAGGGAAAGGGATATCTGACCCTTCCCTGCCGTGACCAAGGCACACTAGCACCCAGCAATGATATTCATAGGCAGCATCATCACTGTCATGCAGATCTCCAAGAGCAGAGGCAGCTTGGCATCAAGTACGGAGACCTTTGTGTAGCGGACAGCACAAGAGGGGAGCCTTCGCCATATGATTGGTTTCCGGGAACTTCGAAAAACAAGTAACGTGTAAACACTTTGAACTCCCACTGTCCAACCTCATACCTGACACACTCATGCAACCGCACATGAACAAAAAATTCCTCACAGGCGAGCCGACTCTCTCTCTCTCTTTCTCTCTCTTCCTCCCCACCACCCCCACATGCTCACTATAACACACTGTGCCGGGTCCTCCTGGATCTACATCCACATACCTATTTGCACATATGCAGACTTGGGCTTAGGAAGCACACTCTTGTACAGCATCAGGAACACACGCATGTAGGCAAGCAGGGGCACACACACGCACACGTGAGCGCATCCAGTACACAGTGGCTTGGAAGGTGCTAAGGGGTTTTCGAGGACTGTGTCCTACTTGCTCGAGTCCAGGGTGTTGTTCTCGTGGTGGGCGTGGCTAAGGAGCCCAGCGCTGCTTACTGGACAGTCCATTGGCACTTGGGCCTCCCCATGCTGTCCTCACCAGTCTCCCATTCCCTGAACCATGCAGCTTCGGAGACCTGGGTAGCAACAAACTCTTCGGGAAAGCAATCAAGGCAGAAATGTCAATGTAACAGGACCACATGATCACGCCCCAGTAGTGCCCCAACCAAGGATGGCATTCGTTACCCCTCAGGTCTACACCCTAAAGCACAGCGCTGCGCGCAGAGAATGGGGCAGGCCTGTGCCCCAGAATCCCTTGCCTCTTCTCCCTTCTACTTGGTCCCAGGGTGGTGGGGCGCCCAACCTGGCCCTCCTAGCCACCACCTGCCATCTGCAGCTGAGTTCCTGAGGCTTGTCCCCTGCACACATACCTCCTTTGCTGATAACTCCCTCCGAGTTCTCTCTCCTAGCCCTCCTGTCCCTGCCTTGCTGCTCTGGACTGCTTTCAACTCACACATGCCTCTGCGTCACTGCCTCTTTGCCTCTGCCTCTGCTTCCCAATTTCCCCCTCCTCCTCTTGAGGTTCACAGGCTGCACACCTCCCCATGCACCTCTTCACTTCTTCTGGGGAAATTACAACTGCCTCACCCTGGCCTAGCCCTTCTTATCTTCTCCAAATCTCCCTCTGCTCTCACCCTCTGCACACCTGGGATCTCTCAGTCCTCTGGTGAACACCAATCCCCATTTATCTAATCTGTTGTCTGCCTGCTCTGTGCCCAAGCCCCTCTGCTCCTTTTCTGTGCACAGGAGGTTTGTGACAAAGGTAGGAGGGAAGCGGCACTCTTTCCTGCCTTCTGGTTTTATGACTGACATCCGATTGGTCTGGAAACGGCCTCTGCCCCCTTGGCCAAGACCACCTGAAGACCTTGCCTGGCTTGCTAGGGAGCAGCCCTGTGTTTTTCTGAGCAGGAAGGACTGCACATATGCGACCCACTATGCAGAAAAGCCTCCAGGGGGTGGCCGGATGTTTTGTTTCTCCATTCCTTGCCCACTTTGTTGATGTGTGCTTTCATTTGCATTCCAACAGGAACAGCCTTAAGGGAGGGGTAGTGAGGCTGCTTAGAGGTAGGCAATTGGTGCTCACAGGCCAGCAGGGCCTCCTGGTGCCTCACTAACAGTGCATTTGCACCTGGGGTGCTGGGAAGCCTCTGGGCAGTGCCCATATGGTTTGGAGCTCTGTGACATGGCCAGGTACTAGGCGCCTCCTGCTGACTTGAGCCAGTGTTCCAACTGGAGTTGCCATAGCAAAAGAGGCACAGGGCCCCTTGGGGGTTTGCTGTAAGTTCTCACTAGTTCTCACAGGCCTTCGGGGATGCACAGGATGTGTAGAGCCGCACATCCCTCCCCTGACCATTCTGCTGGGAACGGCTTGGGCCAGGGTCCTAGGCAAATACACTTTCCACCTCCCCTCCTGCTCCATCTTCCCACATCCTGGTTGAATCCGTGTGACACAGCTCCCCACCGCCTCTGCCCTTGCCAGTCCTGGACGTGGCTGGTGTATGGATCCGCCACCTCTCTCACAATCAACCTAATCTCTCTTGCTCAGAGCATAAGGAAGATACAAGGTTAGCAGGTCAGCGAATCTGGGCCTCTCCTATCTGCGCTATTGTCTGCTTAACTCTTGTCTTCCCGCTTGCCTTGGCCTCTCTGTCCCAGATCCATGCCTGCTACTTCCTGCTATTGAGCAGCCAAGGATTATACTGGCTAGAGGCAGGAGCTGGCAATCCTGGTGCCCGTGGCTCACAGCCATATGTTTTAGGCTCCTTCAGGAAGCTCTGCTAATACAGCAGGGAAAGGGATATCTGACCCTTCCCTGCCGTGACCAAGGCACACTAGCACCCAGCAATGATATTCATAGGCAGCATCATCACTGTCATGCAGATTTCCAAGAGCAGAGGCAGCTAGGTATCCCGGGCCTCAAGTCCGGAGACCTTTTTGCAGAAGACAGCACAAAAGGGGAGACTTTGCCAAATGATTGGTGTCTGGGAACTTCAAATAAGCAAGTAAACATGCACACAATTGGAACTCCCTATGTCCAACCTCATACATGACACACTCATACAACCGCACATGAACAAAGAATTCCTCATAGGCGAAATGACTCTCTCTCTCTCTCTTTCTCTTTCTCCCTTCCCGCCACCTCCACATGCTCACTCATAACACAGTGTGCCGGGTCCTCCTGGATCTACATCCACATACCTATTTACACATACACAGACTTTGGCTTAGTAAGCACACCCATGTACAGCATCAGGAACAAACACACACACATGTAAGCAAGCACGGGCACACATATGCACATGCGAGCGCACCCAGTACACAGTGGCTTGGAAGGTGCTAAAGGGTTTCCAGGGACTGTGTCCTACTTGCTCAAGTCAAGGGTGATATTCTTGTGGTGGGCGTGGCTAAGGAGCCCAGCGCTGCTTACTGGCCAGTCCATTGGCACTTGTGCCTCCCGCTGCTGTCCTCACCAGTATCCCGTTCCCTCAACCATGCAGCTTGGGTGACCTGGGTAGCAACAAACTTTGGGGGAAAGAAATCAAGGGAGAAATGGGAATGCAACAGGACCACAGCATTAGGCCCCAGTAGTGCCCCAACCTGGGAAGGCATTCATTACCGCTCAGGTCTACACCAAGAAGCATGGAGCTGCAAGCAGAGAGCGGGGCAGGCCTGTGTGCCAGAATCCCTTGCCTCTTCTTCCTCCTCTTGGTCCCAAGGTGTAGGGGTGCCCATCGTGATTGTCCAACCTCGCCTTTCTTGTATGGTGCAATTCAGTTCGCTTTTTGGCAGGAACTGACCAGGAGGGCCTCCTAACGGAGGCTCAACCTGCCCACCTTGATCTTGGGTCTGCTACTTTTGCTTCTTCACAGGAGCCAGCGGATCAGCTTAGGAGATCTCCATTTTGTCAGTCTTTTAAATATCAGGCCTGTGTGTATTGTTTCTTCTGTTTTATTGGAATTGTTTTACCTCTTGTTATTTTGTGGACTGCACAACTGACGAGACTGATAGGCATGGGCAACGTCCCTTCCACTCCCGTGGACTTGACTTTAGCCCACTGGAAGGAAGTTACTCACAATAATAGTGTAGAGATCAAGAAAGGAAAGTGGGTGACTCTCTGCTCTTCTGAGTGGCTCACTTTCAAGATGGGTGGCCACCAGAAGGGACTTTTGACTTGAGTACAATTCTCAAAGTAGAGGACTATGTTTTTATTTCCTTACATAGTCACTTCGAAAAAGTTGGTAGATATCACCTTCTCTGGGCCCCTCCCGTGAGTCCGTCCCTTCTCCTTTTGTGTGAAAACTCATTTTGTTTTTTAAACACAAAGAGAAGTTCAACCACCTGTCACTCATGGTCTCAATTACGTGTGGTAATACTCAGTTAGCTGCTGTTACTGTGGTTGCACTTACTAAAAACTTCATACAGTATATTAATCAGCCATAATGTCATGATAGTATTACCATATTACTGTACAGTATTAGAAAACAGATACACAGCAGATAGTGCTTAGAAAATTTCTAAGTACTGTATGTAAGCATTTAGGTTCTTTTTTTTTTTTTTTGGCCAGTCCTGGGCCTTGGACTAATGATTTCTCATTAGTATTACCAGGAGGGTTATATACTTAATTTAATGTTGTTTTTATTTTGCCAGTTCTGAGGCTTGAACTCAGGTCTTGAGCATTGTCCCTGAGCTGCTTTTATTCACACACACACACACACACAGCACTACTTCCACCTTTTTCTGTTTATGTGGTGGGGAGGAATGGAACCCAGGGCTTCATGCATGCTAGGCGAGCACTCTGCCGCTAAGCCAGCTAGTCGAATATGTTGGGTGTATTTATGATTGTTCATTATGCCAGTCCTGAGGCTTGAACTCAGGGCTTGGGTGCTGTTCTTGTGCTGAAGGCTAGCAGACTATCATTTGAACCACAGGTCCACGTCCAGCTTTTTTTGGTAGTTATTTGGAGATGAGTCTCATAGACTTTCCTGCCTGGATGGATTTGAGCTGTGAGTCTCAGCTCATAAGCTTCTGAGAAGTTAGGATTACAGGTGAGAGCCACTGGCACTTAGCAGCTACTTTTTTGTTTTTGTTGTTGTTGTTTTTACAAACTGATTGTAAAGATAAATTACAATATTTTAAGTGATGAACTGCTTTTCCTAATTCAAGTATTTTGGCATATTTTCTAGTTAATCAGTTATGTAGATGTAAAACATTACTTGGAAGATTGTTTATGTGTTTATTATGTGGAAGACAGCAATTTGCTTTCCATAATTGTTCATTCACTTGTGAAATATCTTTTCCTTCTGTGAACCAGTCTAAAGCTACAAAAATAGGTATTGAACTATTAGAATCTTATTAAACCATGTATTGTGCTCTCTCTCCTCTCCTCTCCTCTCCTCTCCTGTCCTCCCCTCCCTTCCCCTCTCCTCCCCTCCACTCCTCTCCCCTGTCCTCCCCTTTTCTCTCCTCTCCTCTCCCACCACCTGTAGTAACAAGGTTTGAATTCAAGGCTTCATCCTGGCATGTATGCCCACTCAGCTGGTATTCTGCCACTTACACATGTAGCCCAGCATTTCACTGGTTAATTGGAGATGGAGTCTTTTGGACTTTACTGAATGGGCTGGCTTTGAACCCTGACCCTCTGCATCTCAGCTTGCTGAGTATCCAGGTTTACCGGTATGAGCCCCAGGTGCCTGGCTAAATCATGTGTTTTAATTTTAACACATTTTGTTATGTTCAATGTACATGGCTTAGAAATACATAATGACAGTAGTTTGTATGCAGCAAACTACATTATTCTTAGAGAATTAGAGAACTAGAGTGCACATTTTGGTATTGAGATTTTCTTTAAAAAAATAAATGAGTAGAACCCTTGAAAGGACAATGAAATATAATATGATTGTCCCATATGTATATGAAGAAGTGTGATGTAAAACACAATGAGTTTCATGGACCTAGATGCTATGAATTCTGAGGATCCAACAATGAGGTGTGAGCTTTCATACAGCTCGGCTTTCTAAAAATTGTTGGTAATTGATCTTAATTAATTATCTCATTTCATTCCTAAAACATCCTGAATATTAGATCGGGTATGTATTGAAATCATAATTTGCGTATAAGAAAACATGGCTTAATGTATGGATCTGTGACCCCTCTGTATATCACTTTGACAATAAATAAGTAATTATATATATTTTTTTTTAAAAAAAGGAAAACACATTGAGAAGCTGCTGGCTACTCCAAGTGGAGGTGATGGTGTCTTTCTAATTATAAGGCTGAGTTTTTTGCTGGCACATGTTAGCTGTGAGGATTATTCTAAAATAAGATTCCTGATCAAAGATGGCCTTTAGAACTTTTGATAACATTGAAAACTACTAGGTCTATCATGATTGCTCTCAACCAACTAATTATGCCTATTTAGAAGTAATAATTATATGAGAGTTCAGCATTTTCCATTTTCTGAAAAACAAGAAATGTAAGGTTAGACTCATTTTCTCTATACTGATGATGATGTAGGAACTCAATGTAGTTCAGTGCCAATGTGATCCTTTTAAATAGGACCATATGAAGTTCTGTCTGATGCTTTGCTCATTTGAGCTAAATTTAAAAATTGAAGTGTTAGGGTCTTTTTTTAATAAGTTAGCAACATATTTCTAACAAATTTTTAATCTTTTATTGGAAAACTAGCATTTTGTAGATTCTTTGTTGTTGTTATTGTTTGTGGGGCATGAACGCAGGTGCTGACCCTGAATTCACTCACTATCTTCCTTTCTCTCTTTCTTTCTTTTCTCCCTTCCTTCCTTCCTTCCTTCCTTCCTTCCTTCCTTCCTTCCTTCCTTCCTTCCTTCCTTCCTTCCTTCATTGCCAGTCCTGGACTCAGGTCCTGAGCACTGTCGCAGGCTTTTTTTTTTTGTTTTGCTCAAGGCTAGTACACTACCACTTGAGCCATTGCTCCACTTCTTGCTTTTTGCTATATGTGGTGGTGAGGAATTGAACCCATGGCTTCATGTATACAAGGCAAGCACTCTACCACTAGGCCATATTCCCAGCCCTTCTTCCTTTCCTTTCAAGGCTAGTCCTCTGTCTCTTTGAGCCACAGTGCCTCTTCCAGGTTTTTGTTTTTGTTTTTTTTTTGTAGTTAATTGGAGATGAGACTCTTTAACAGACATTCTTGTCTTCACTGGCATTCAACCATGATCCTCAAAGGTCAGCCTTCTGAGTAGCTAGGATGACAGACAGGCATGAGCCACCAGCACCCTGTACATTGGGACACTTCTAAAATGTATGTCTTATGCTTAAATACCTCTTCTCCACTGCCTTATGGAAGGAGCCCAAATTGACCCCAGCTTCTTTTTAATTTTCACAATGCTTATGGCATTCAGCAGCAGGAATTCCTGGTTTCTAGAGAGTTGTTCTCTTCCTGTGTTCCTGTCTCTGTCTCTTCTTCCTGGAATCTTCCCCATTGGTGTCTGCCTGTCAAATGGCTACCCATTCTTAATGAACTACTCAGATGTGAAGTTGAAATGATAAATCTTTGCTTTCCTTGGCCAGCCCCGCCCCACCCTGGCGGTTTCCTGTTGTTTCTGCTTGGGGCACTGGAAGGCTCAGGCCAGGGCAGGACGGGCGATGGATGGGGGGCTGGGTGGGGCAGAGCGGACAGGCGGGACAGAGGCAGTGGAGTCAAAACAGGGTAAAATGATACACGGGTGTGCAATTTGCAAGCTGGGGGTTCTGGGTGCTGAGTGCTAAATACTAGGTAGCTGGGTGCTGGGTACTGGGTGCTGGGTGGCTAGGGGCTGGTTACTGGGTGTCTGGGTGCTAGGTACTGGGTGCTGGGTGGTTGGTAGCTGGGTGTTGAGTAGCTGGATGGTGTGGTCTGAGTAGTTGGGTGCTGGGTACTGGTTAGATGGGTGCTGGGTGCTAGGTACTAGGTGCCTGGGGTCTGAGTAGCAGGGTTCTGGGAACTGGGTGCTCAGTAGCTGGGTACTGGGTGCTGGCTAGCTGGGTTGCTGGGTTCTGGGTACGGGGTACTGGGTGCTGGGTAGCTGGGTACTGGGTGCTGGATGTCTGGGTGCTGAGTAGCTGGGTGCTGGGGGCTGGTTGGCTGGGTGCTGGGTACTGGGTGATGGGTGCTGAGTGGTTGTGTCCTGGTGCTGGGTACTGGTTGGCTGGGTACTAGGTGCTGGATTAGGTGCTGTGTAGCTGGGTAGCTGAGTGGCTGGGTGCTGAGTAGCTGGGTACTGGACGCTGATTGGCTAGGTACTAGGTACTGGGTGCTGGGTGGTTGGCGGCTGGGTGCTAGGTACTGGGTTGAGTAGCTGGGTGGCTGGGTGCTGACTAGCTGGATGCTGAGGTCCAAATAACTGGATACTGGGTGCTGAGTAGCTGAGTGCTGGGTTGCTGGGTACTTGGTGCTGGGTACCTGGGTGGTGAATAGCTGGGTGCTGGGGACTGGGTGCTGGGTGGCTAGGTACTGAGTCGCTGGGTGCTGGGTACTGGTTGGGTGCTTAGTAGTTGCATGATGGGTAATGGGGGCTAGGTGCTGAGTAGCTGCATGCTGAAGGCTGGCATCTGGGTGCTGAGTAGCTGGGTGCTGGGTGGCTGGGTGCTGGGTACTGGGTAGCTGGGTACTGGCTGGCTGGGATGCTGGGTACTGGGTGCTGGGTGGCTGGGTGCTGAGTAGCTGGGGACTGGATGCTGATTGGCTGGGTGTTGGTACTGGGTGCTGGGTGGCTGGGTACTTGGTAGCTGGGTAGCTGTGTGGGTGGCTGGTTGCTGGGTATCTGGGTAGTGGGTGGCTGGGTGCTGGGTACTGGTTCGCTGGGTGCTGAGGGCACTGAGGGTTGAGTACCTGGGTGCTCAGTACTGGGTGCTGAGTAGGTGAGTGCTGGCTGGGTACTGGGGGTTGGGGTGCTGAGTACCTGGGTGCTGAGGGCTGAGAACCTGGGTGGCTGGGTAATGGGTGCTGGGTGCTGAGTAGCTGGGTGCCGGGTGGCTGGGTGCCGGGCCGTGATTCGAGCCCCAGTCCCCCTCCTCCCCGCCCTCCCCTAGGCCCCTTGCCTGTCCGTGTGTCCGTCTGTCCGTCTCTCTCTCAGTTGTCCCTGTGTCCACCCGTCTGTCTGTCTGCCTCGGTTTCCCTGCCCATCCGTCTGTCCGTCTGTCTGTCCCCAGGCCTGGGACCCTGTGCGCCTGTCGCTCTGTGCGTCCGTCCATCTGTCTACGTTCTTTGGTCCCTGTCTGTCCGTCCATCCGTCTGTCTCCTTGTCTGTCTGTCCGTCCGTCTGCCCATCTGTCTGTCCGTCTGTCTCTCGCTGCATGTCTGCCTGTCCATCTGTCTCCCTGTTCGTCCATCTGTCCGTCTGTCTGTCCATCCGTCTGCCTGCCGTCCGTCTGTCTCTGTGTCTGTCACACTGCTTGTGTGTCCGTCTGTGTGTCCGTCTGTCTGTCTGTCTGTCCGTCTGTCTGTCCATCTGTCTCTCTCCCTGTCTCCCTATTTGTCCATCTGTCCTCCCTGTTCGTCCGTCTGTGTCTCTGTCTTTCCATCTGTGTCTTTTCGTCCATCTGTCTGTCCATCTGTCCGTCTGTCAGTCTCCCTGTCCATCCGTCCATCTATGTCTGTCTGTCCATTTGTCCGTCTCCCTGTCTGTCTTTCCATCTGTCCGTCCATCCGACTGTCTCCTTGTCTGTCTGTCTGTCTGTCTGTCTCCCTGTCTGTCTATCTCCCTGTCCATCTGTCTGTGTCTCTCTAGCTGCCTGACTGTCCCACAGCCGGTCTAACCGTCTGTCTGTCTGTTTGTCTCAGTCTGTGTCACCCCGTCTGTCTGTCTGTCTGTGTTAGTGCCTGTTCCTGTCTGTGTGTCTCCCTCCCTGTCTCTGTGTCCACCCGTCTGTCCGTCTCTCCCTTCCCCTGTGGGCAGCCGAAGCGACAGACAGTGAGCCAGGCCCTGCGGCCCAGAGAGCGACCAAGCACCCAGCACCCCTCACGGAGGCACGGGAGGAGGACTGAGCGCCTAGCACACACACAGGAGGACTGAGCACCCAGCACCTCATGTGGAGGAACGGGAGGAGAACTGAGCGCCCAGCGCCTCCTGTGGATTCATGGGAGGAGGACTGAGCACCCAGGCCCTCGTGTGGGACACAGGACTAACTGCCCAGCACCCACATGAGAAGACTGAGCACCCAGCACTTTGTGTGGAGGCACGGGAGGACTGAGCACCCAGCACCTCGTATGCAGACACCGGGGGAGGACTGAGCACCCAGCACCTCGTATGCAGACACCGGGGGAGGACTGAGCACCCAGCACTAACAAAGGAAGACTGAGCACCCAGCACCTTGTGTGGAGACACCAGGGGGGACTGAGCACCCAGCATCTTGTGTGGAGATGCCGGGGGAGGACTGAGCACCCAGCACCCACGCAGGAGGACTCAGTACCCTAACCCTGGGTACGTGTGTGCATGCGGGGGGGGTGCTGGGGTGACCCCGGCGGCGCCATGATCAGGGCCCAGGCTGCAGGCTCAGCTCCACCACGGGCCCTGGCTCCGCCTCCTCCTCCTCCTCCTCCTCCTCCTCCTCCTCCTCCTCCTCCTCCTCCTCCCAGCGGAGGACAGGGGGAGTCGCACGGCTGTCCGGCTGTCCGTGTGTCCATCCGCCCATCTCTTTGTCTGTCCTTCTGTCTCCCTCTGTGTCTGTCCGTCCATCCATTTGTCCATGTGTCCGTCTGTCTCCAGGTCTGTCTGCCCGTCTGCTCATCTGTCCATCTGTCCATCCATCCGTCCGTCTGTCTGTCTCCCTGTTTCTCCGTCTGTCTGTCTGACCATCTGCTCAGTGTGTTTGTCCGTCTGTCTCCAGGTCCATCTGTCCATGACTGTCTGTCTCCCTGTGTGTCTCACTGTGTGCTCATCTGTCTGTCCGTCTCCCTCTCTTGTCTATCTGTCTCCATGATGTCCATCTGTCCATCCGTCCATCTGTGTCTTTTTGTCATCTGTCTGTCTCCAGTTCTGTCTGTCTGTCTCCCTGTCCACCTGTCTGTCTGTCCTGCTCAGACTAAATACTCCCCGCCAGTGCTGGACCGAGTACTCCCGGGTGTTGCACTGAGTACTCCCATGCACAGGGCCAGCTGGTACCGGAAGTCATGCTTGCTCCACTGCCTCCAGGTCCTGTGTGGCTCCCACCATACCTGCCAGCCCCGGAGGCTGCAGGCAATGCTCACGTTTCACAGGGGGTCAAAGTGTTCTGAAAACTGCCACAGATGAATGGAGGAACACCGGGTGGGGTGGGGGGGCTCGAAACTGCCCTCGGTGGTGCCAGGGATACTTGAAACTGCCCTTGTAGGTCTTGGGGGACACTCAAAACTGCCCTGGATGCTCATGGGGACAGTGGAAACCGCCCTCCATCCACCAAGGTGCTCGTGTGGACACTTGAAACCGCCCTCAGCGGTCTCGGGGACACTTAAAACCGCCCTGGATGGTCCTGGGAAAACTTGAAGCTGCTTTTGGGGGTCATGGGGAACCCTTGAAATCGCCCTCGGTGTTCTTGGGGACACTTTAAACTGCCCTTGGTGGTCTCTGGGATACTTGAAACCGCCCTGGGTGGTCCAGGGGGTACTGGAAACCACCCTCACCAATTTCACGGGCATAGAGCCAGGCGTCCAGGAAGTGGACGGGGCCAGCGGGGCTCGAGCCGGTGACCAGGGCGTAGGTCTGGGCCCAGAGGCCATCAAGATCGGGGAGGATGCAGCCCACCTGGAGGCCGGACTGGCACATGTCGGCCAGCACTCATGGTACAGGCCGGTCCTAGGGAGTGATGGGGCATTAGAAACTCACAATGGCCGAAGGGGGGGACATTAGAAACCGACAATGGCCAACAGAGGTGGCATTACAAACTGACAATGCCAAAGAGAGGCGTTAGAAACTGACAATGGCGGGATGAGCGGGGAACATTAGAAACCGACAATGGTGCAGAGGGGGCATTGAAACCGGCAGGGGTGGCCCCACCTGGAGTCCGGATCCTGAAGCAATACTGTGTCCCCCGCGGTGCCTGCGGCCCCAGTGCCCATGAGCAGTTCAGGGCCTGGGCCTCGAAGACATAACACACAAGGCCTGGGGAAACGACATGGCGGGGGGGGGGGGTGGAGGGTGGAGGGCCTGTGGGGAGACTTAACCCTGAACCTTCAACCCCACGACCTCTGACACTTAAACCCCAAAACCCCTGACCCTTCAACCCCATGTCCCCTGACTCGTCAACCCATGACCCCTGACCAGTTCAACCCCATGATTCCTGAACTTTCAACCCAATGACCCCTGAACCTTCAACATATGACCTGTGACCCCTGACCGTCGATCCCCCCCCCCTACCCGGAACCTCAGGACCTCACCCGGGTTTGTGAACCCCAGGCCTTTGGTCAGGGGCCTCCTGGCCACAGTGAGTGTAACCTCGAACTCGACTCCCTGGTACCACAGGAGATCCCAGAATTCGCAGCTACATTGTCCGACGGGGACCTTGGAGAGCGGGGGGTTCGGTGCCTTGACATAAACCGGAACACCTGGGAGATCCATTCGTCCATCCATGCCTCAACTTAGCCCCCGGAACACCAGGGAATGTGGGCCAGCCCACCCCTGCCTCAGTTTACCCCACAGCCCCCACCATTGGCCTCCCAGGGTGGGGGCCTGGTGTCTCCGTCGTGCCTCGATTGTCCCAACTGTCCAGCAGTGTGACCGACCCCTTGTTCGGGTTCACAACGATGCACCCGGCCTCTGTGGTGTTGGCCACACAGTGCAAGCTTAGCCTGTGGCTCCTGGAGTCGAAGGTCAGGCCCAGGTCAGGTACAGGGTCAGGGGTCGCAGGGCCCAAGGTTGGGGGGGTCTCAGGGGTCAGGAGGGCGCGGGGAAGCTTCCAGAAGATGGTGTGGGAGTCTCTGGTTGGGTTGGGGGGGTCACGAGGAACAAAGGTGAGAAGTCCGGATCATCCATACAAGGGTACTGTGTTCGAATCCTCCCTTGGGCTGATGGAGGAACCAGAAAGGAGGTGAGTTACCCGGATGAGCTTCAGCCATGAGGACGAGGAGGAGGAGGAGGAGGGGGAGGAAGATGGAGGCTGCAGACCAGGGGAGGATCAGGGCAGGAGGCCTGGACCTGGAGAGCACTGTGGATAGACCAATGGGGATGGGTGGGTGGGTGGGTGGGTGGATGATTGGGTGGATGGGTGGAAGAGTGGGTGGATTGATCGGTGGGGGGGTGGATGGGTGGGTGGATCTATGGGTGGGTGGATGGGTGGATGGGTGGGTGGATGAATGATGGGTGGGTAGATGGGTGGGTGGATGGTTGGGTGGGTGGGTGGATGGATGGGTGGGTGGGTGGATGGATGGGTGGGTGGGTGGATGGGTGGGTGGATGGATGGGTGGGTGGGTGGATAATTGAGTGGGTGGGTGGGTGGGGGATGGGTGCTTGATCTCATCCCTCTCTCCTTCCCCCTCCCTCTCCTCCCTGGTGGCCCCTGGGGCTTTCACACTCACTGCAGGCCATTGGCACATCGGGTCGGGTGTGGGGCAGCCAGGGTGCCCGTCTTGGTTCCAGGGGTTTGGGCTGTCAGGTGTGGACCCCCGGGTGGGTGTCCTGGGGAGCTTGGGGCGGCTGTGCCCCGACGTTTCTGGGCTCCGGACGGGGAGTGGATGCCGCTTCCCCTTTCTCGCTTCTCCTGGGGGTTTCCTGGCTCCTGGGCATCTCATTCTCCTTTCTCGGGGATGGGGAAGCCAAGGCGGCACCCCGGTGAGGACAGGCCTTGGGGCCTCGGGGGTGCGGGTGCCATTCACAGACAGACAGACAGACAGACAGACAGACCTGAGTCCTCCTTGGGTGGTGGTGCTGGGTGCTGAGTCCTCCTGGGTGGTGGTATTATGTGCTGAGGCCTCCTGGGTGGTGGTATTGAGTGCTGAGTCCTCCTTGGGTGGTGGTGCTGGGTGCTGAATCCTCCTTGGGTGGTGCTGGGTGCGTCTCCCAGACAGAGAGACACAGTCCAGTCGGAGGAATGGGGGGGCGGATAGAGGGACGGACATGTGGATTGGGAGACGGAAAAGGAGGGACGGGCGGACACACAGACGGAGAGAGGCGCAGACACACAGACAGACGGACAGACAGGACAACATAGAGACAGACAGGGAGACAGACAGACACACAAGAGATGGACAGACAGATGGACAGGGAGACAGACACATAGACAGACAGATGGATGGACAGATGCAGGGGGCCCTGCACCCCGGGCGCTCTCCTGACCAGCAGGAGAGGCAAGGAGGCCCGCCCCTCCCCGCCGAGGGTGAACCCAGAATAGGTAATAAGCAGCAAGTCGCCCGCTCGCAGCCCAACCCAACCTTTATGCCACAGTTAGATGGTCAGTCGACTTGGGCAGAGTTCAAGACCGCTCTCTGTTTATTGGCGCGAACCCCATCTTAAGTATGGGCAATGGCAGCAGGAAGAGGAGGGGTGTAACATACCTAGTCAGGGGCTACGATTGGCGGTCGGAGCTGTCCGTCAAGGGTGGAAGGCCATGGGACCTCCCTAAGGGGCGGCCTGAGTCTATGTCACTACCAGCAGGACCACCCCAGGTTACTGCCTAGAGCTGCCTTCCAGTTCCGGACCCCGAAGGCAGGCGGGGTTAGCCAGGATCTCTCTCCCCGGAGGCGGTGCAACAGTCACACAACTCCAGGGCGTGCACAGTCGGGGCCAGGCGGTGCGCCCCACATCTCCTCCTTTTCTGTTTAATAAGCTGGTGGATGTCCTACTCGAGAAAGCGCCTGTCTTAGGTCGTCCCCCCTGAAGGATCTTACCTGTCATTGGCTGGCCATCCTAGCTCGTCGGGCCACCCTGCCTATGAGGCTTGCCAGCCCCAGCAAAGGAACAAGGGGGGAGGAGAGGGGTCTGTGCTCAAGAGGAGGCCCTGCTATTTCTGCCTCACGCCTGTGCTCTCTGGTAGGCTGCACATCATGGAAGGGGCCATGACCAATTTCAGAGGGTTCCCAAATGGCTAAAGGCAGCATAATGCTGCCAAACCACCGTTGACTGGACAGCTCTGGCTCATTGCTTAAGAACTAGGGGAAGCCTATTTGCCCTAGCATGGTCAGGTGTAAATACAGAGGCTATATAAGCACAGAGGCAAATGCAAACACAGGTCATGGGGGTCTCTCCCACGAGGAGGAGAGGGTAGGGGAGCCACCAGCATTCCTTCCAGAGGGACCAGCCAACACAGCAAGCCTGCAGCTCCCAATGAACAGTACCCACACCTTGCTCCCTGTTGATCTTGCTAGCACCTGGCACTGGACCGTACATGGGGGGAATGGAGTGGATCGGGTGAGAGAACAGAAACACTTATTTCCTTGAAGCTTAAGAACATAATGGGAGGGCTGAAAGTGAGGAAGTGGGTGGATGGACCTTGAATAAACATTCAGAACCATCTAGTTCTCCTTTCTGTTACAACCTAAAGCCTGCAAGACCAGAGATCTGTCACACAACTCTCATCTTATTGGCACGAAAAGGGTCCGAGGACATGTTAGATTGTTGCAGAGCCATAAATGAAGTACTCATTTTCAATACTTGATGCACTTAGGGTACATTTGAAACCCATTTCCCTCTTCTACCTTTACGCTTCTATCTCCCTAACACACCTGAAGCCAAGTTTATCATCCAATTGAGGAAGAGAGCAGAGGAGGAGGAGAGCAGAGGAGGAAGAGAGCAAAGGAGGCAGAGAGCAGAGGAGGAGGAGAGCAGAGGAGAGCAGAGGAGCTCAGAGGAGTGCAGAGGAGAGCATTATTTATTTTTGTTTGTTTTGCTCCCAGCTGGGAGGAGAGCCACAGGCTGAGGATGGTCCTTGCCTGCGGGTCCCCGTGCTGAGCCCCATACAGGTCCCTCACCGCGCCTGCCTGGCACCTACTCTGCCAAGTACTTGTGCAGCCGCCAGGACTGAACTTTGGAGGACTTGTCGCTACTCCTCTGGCCAGTTGTCTTGGCAGGAGGTAGAAGGTGGCCAGAGGACCCCCCCCTTACCATGCTGGTGAAGAAGCCTGTGGGGAAGGGAGCAGGGTGAAAGGCTGGATCTGAAGAACCCAGCCCTTCCAGGCAGCATTGCACCTGTGCCATGCCCCCGTGCACCACCCTGGCCACCCTCCTCTCCGGGGTGGCCATGATTTCGTGTCTGTAACTTGGGGTGAAAACCAACGACCTTCAGGCGAGGATCCTCACCCTGGAATCTGCTAAAAGGGCACCCTCCGTTCCCCTGCTGCCGGAGAAGGCAGATCAGCTGAAGACCATAGTACTTGAGTGGAGCGACTTCTCGCTCAGGTGTGTGAGGCTGGGCCTTGCTCGAGGGGGAGTTGCATGTGGATAGAATTTTGCACAGGTTCAGTCAGTCTACAGGATCCACCCTTACTGGTTATACAGTTGATTTGGGATGTGTGAGCCTCTGTGGTATCTATTTATTCAAGTCCCTTCCTTGGTTTGTCTCCAAGTCTGTGTGGAGGATCTTCCCTCTGTCTTCCTTAAGGATTGCATGTTGCAATGGCAGTAGGGGCTTTGCCCGGCTGTTTAGTTTTGTGGAGTCTGGGCTGTCAGCATTCTCAGTTGTATGGAGAATATTCATTGTAATGCTCACATCTGTTTTTCATTTGATAAGGTTAGGCCTTATCAATAGAGAATGGTAAGCACTCTTAAAAGTGAAATAAGCCCATAGATTTAAAAATTCATTTAACTCGGAATTCTTTTCATATTAAATGTTTTAAAAATTGGGAAAAAAAAGTTTTCCTTTGTTTTTTTGGAGGGGGAGAGTTAACAGAGGTTGTGCTCAGATATTGATGAATGGAGAATTGAAAGGGATTCCTTTAAAGATGACTTAGACTCCAGTAGGGAGAGGGTAGTTTTTCTGCCAGTGGAGAGATGCAGTAGTTGCAGCCCGAATGTGATAAAGTATGTCTACAACATTGGCTGTTATTGATAGGACACACATTGCCATGAGCTGCATTGTTAGTGCCGGAGTTTTGCCTTGGCTGTGCAGGGAGAGGGTGGGGATAGTTGAATAATGAAGAAAGGTATTCCCCAAATCTTTCAATCTATGTCAATGTTAAATTGATTTTTAAATTAAAAACAAAATTATGTCTTGAGTACTGTTAGCATTGGCTAAGATCCATGCACTTACATAAATGCTGTTTGTGCAGGCTATCAAACATTATTAACAGCCACAGAGGAAGAGTCCCTGAAGAACTCACAGAACTGGGATACTACTGCTAGCTCTTAATATATCTTCTTTTCCTACAGGAATCCTACGAACACATGGCTAAACTGAGAATCACAAGAGAAACACCTTCTGAGTGCAACTGTCCAGCAGGTAAGAAATGAAACTTAACTAGGTTCCATCTAGAGGAGAGCATTTGCAAACAAAAGATCATATGCCTGTCAGGTCTACCTGTAACAGTAACAGAGAAAGAATGCAGACCCAACTTGCTTTAAGAAAATCAACATGTCTCCCTTTGACAGATGGTGAGTAAAGCCACAAATATTATTTTAAGCAGCATACCAGTGTCTGTGAGGGGAAAAAAAGAGCTAATCACCATGAAAAATATTGGCAAGGGGATATACAAATTTCTTAGTATCCCGGATTGAAAAGTCATCTTCAATTTTATTAAATAACATCAGTGTTCGTGGTGAACATGGTCTGAATAGCTGTGAAGCCCTGGTGTCTAATGTTATATTAGTGCAGAGTTTTTTGTGGTTATTATATTCGCAAGTGATCTGACCTGTAGGTAAAAATGAAGACTAAAGGAAATTAGTTCTTTATTTTGTTCTCAGTACCTTGCCAGAAATATTCTTCCATGTTGTCCATTTTTCTGTGTAGTTATAAGAAACCATAGTGACAGTGTGTATTAGAAGGATAGAGACGAAAGGGTAGTGAATGAGCACCCCCACTCCCCACCCCCGAATCATTAAATCTTCATTCAGAGACTTCTGAGCCTTGGTTGTTGTCTGTAGACCTAACAATTTAAAAGCTCTTGGAATATGGCCAGGGTAAGGCATTTAGTGGATACAATATTATATAAGGCATCAAAACTCCCATGAATCTCAAGAAGTTCTTTAGATAAACATGGTGAATGTATTTATGAACATTCTAGTTTCTTTCATCCTTATGCATGGAAAATGAGTCTTTTTCTCTCATATGGAAGAGCTCATTTCAATGTAGTCATGTGCTTCATAATGACACTTCAACCCAAGACAGGTCACAAATATAACAGTGGACCCCTAAGATTGTGTAACCTAGTGATGTCATAGCCAGCTTAGTTTGTGTGAATGAGCTGTGTGATGTTTGCTCAGCAGTGGGATGGCAACAGCACAGCCCTTAGAATACGCCCCAGTTATGATTAAGCTGCAGGTGACTGTGAAAAACTTTGCGGCTGCTGTTCACTGCTGGCTCACGCCTGTAATCCTGGCTACTCAGTAGGTGGAGATCTGAGAATTGCAGTTCAAAGCCAGCCTAGTCAGCAAAGTCTATGAGACTCTTATCTCCAACAAACTAAGGAAAAGCTGGAAAAGGCACTGTGGCTCAAGTGGTAGAACGCTAGCCTTGAGCACAGAGAGGCTCAGGGATAGCACCCAAGACCCTGAGTCCAAGCCCCGGGACTGGGGATAAAAAGGACTACTGCCTGTAATTTCTTATAGATTGCGGTTGGTTTTTGTCTCATGATAATTAGTTCAGGCACAGTTTAGACTTTTCAATTTTCAGGTTATACAGCATAAAAGCTTTTAGTATTTGTATTTAGTATTTGTATTTGACCATCTTTGAGATATATTATTTTTTCAGTGAAGGCTTTTGATGAGAAGACAAAGCGTGGATGTTTGACATTGTGTGTTTCATCCTGAGTAGTTGAGAAAGACCTCAGAAGTAAGATATTCAAGGGAAGAACTTTTCCAGGACAGGAATGAAATCACAGCTGCCCCTGCCCCATAGAGATGATGTTAATTTCCCCGACAGTGGGTAGGGTAGGTATAGGACTTCACAAATCACACCTGGCAGGAAAGAGCATCTTTTGAATATACAAAAAAATCCAGTACACGGGCTGTGTGTATGTGGGGAGCTTAAATTTAATTTGGAAGATTCATAACAAACTTGGTAAAATGTTGAAAAGTGACCACACTGAGTTCTATTTCCAGAGGAGATCCGATTGTTTTTATGATGCTTCATGTAGGCCAGTGATTGAACTCTTGTCATCTGGGAGAAAGCTATTATCCTTAAGAGTTTGCTGTATATTCCCTGGGATGATTATTACAGACTTTGTTTTTCCATCTTGCTTTTTTTTGGGTCAGTCCTGGGCCTTGGACTCAGGGCCTGAGCACTGTCCCTGGCTTCTTCCCGCTCAATGCTAGAACTCTGCCACCTTAGCCACAGCGCCCCTTCTGGCCGTTTTCCATATATGTGGTGCTGGGGAATCGAACAGAGAGCTTCTTGCCACAATTCCATATTCCCAGCCTTGTTTTTCCATCTTAATGTGATAAATGAATAATAAACAGCAATTCTCTTGGGTTATTGTTTATTGGTTGCTCTATCACCTGCTTTCCTTCTTGCCACCACTAGAACTCTGCATTACATCAGTTTTTACCTGGCTCCTTGGGAGGGAACTCTGAAGGGGCACATTCAAACACACAGAACCAGATGGGGTTTTTGGTGAGTTACAGAAATAACCTCAGTTCTGCTTGTCCAATAACAAGACATCACCCAAACGCAGGCTTTGTGTTAAAAGATTCTGGAGAAAACCAGCTGATGCAGGATTATCTTAGGGAATGAGCTGGCTGGCCAAAAGGGCTTAGAAAGAAGATATGGCACTTCCCACCTGATTTGGCTGGAACCTCTGTTCGCCATGTGTGACTAAGACTTGTCACCCAGACATCTGTTTGCAGGACAGAGTGAGACAAGTGTGACCTCAACTCAGTTCCTGTGGACACATGCCCATCCATTGAAGTTGACACTCTTGATGACAGGCTGAGTCTCAGAGCCAAGGGTCGGTAGCAAAGAAGCAAATTTGTGTTGTTTGTACTCACTGATGGCTTCTGCTAGAACTCAGGTCTTACTGGGGTTTTCCCAGGTAGCCTCTGTGGGAAGGCTTTGAGGACGATTTATTGAATGGCTTCTCACAGTAGGAGAGGCTCTTTGTGATTTACTTTCTATAACTAGGAGAGTTTTAAGTGCTAGCAATCTTAGGATTTGTCCCCTGGGCAGATGGACTCCAGAGCTAGAAGTCTAATAAGGAATCCAGAATGAGCTGGATATGTCTAGACTGCAATCTTAGATCTGATACTAAATAATGGTGTGACTGTGATCAAATGAATGCACTTCATTTTTTCACCAGGAAAAAAAAAGACTAGAAATTCCTTCTAGATTGTACGATTTATGTAAATTGTTTGGCATATTAGTGTTTAGAGCTTAAATAATACTTCTGTTTTTTTTGTGTTGGTTTTTTTTTTGTAAGTTTCTCAGAAAGACTAGGCAAATTCTCTTACCACTAAAGCTGCACCCACAGTTCATTAGTCTTTTTCTTACATTCCTTCCTCTGCTCCACAGAGGAACAAGTGGGAAATGTTGCAAAAGTTGCTCAGAACCTAAAGCTAATGTACATGGCGGTTAGTTAAACATCTGTAGGTCATTTATAAAGATAATCTTGCCTGTCAGTATCTCTTGGTGTTGTAGCAGTGGAATTTGGGGTTTTCATGATACCTAGTTTTGTCTCCAAAGTGTTCACCAAAATGACAGGGGAAACAGACCATTTAGACCGAAGCATACCGGGTAGAAAGACTTGGATTTATTGGGCATGGACTTAGTAAAGAGTGTCTTTACAGCTTCAATATGAGATGTTTACCAAAATGAGTGTCTTCTCCATCTGACTCGTAGACCTATTCAAATCAGATTTATTTATACAGTGATATTTATAACATAAAATTGGACAGTCATTATTATATCATCTTTGTCCTCAGTAGAAAGGCATATTTACCTTTTTTGTAAGATCAAGAGACGCTCTAGAAAACCAAAAGAAAATTTTCTTTTAAGAACCCCAAATAATTCATCAAAGCTATGTTTAGCAGATTTGCGTTAGCAATGACAGAGACAAGGAAATAACAGCTGCTATTTGTGGCTTGATCCCTGTCATACCTGACTGTCTCTAAGAGAGTAACTTGGCTCGTCACTATGGCTACAGAATTCTACTTCAGGTTGTGTTCTTTGGATCTTCCATGAAGTATGCATAAAGCAGGCATATTTACAGAAAGGTTTCTCTGTCCAGCCAATGAAGAACGATGGGAATGGATACACCATTCAAGTGATAAGAACTCATTCATCAGTACCATTGGCCTCCTCAGCCTATTAGGTGTTGAAAAGATATGTCCCAGCCATCCCAGAGGACCATGCAGAGATCATCACAGACAGGAGAAGAAGGTTCAAAAGGAGGTTTATTAGTGGGGCCATAGTTCCCATGGGAGAGGGAGCTACATGGTGTCTGCACCTTATCCAGGTGGCAGCTTCTCTCTCTGGGGGTAAAGGGGAAGTAGATAGGTAGTGAGTAGGAGTGGCTCATTAGGTATGGGTGCATCTGGGGGCTAGTGGGAGGAGCTGAGGACCTGAGGCTAAGGAAATGCAAACAGGTATAAGAACCTCTGTGGTGTCATCCATGTAGAATAGGAAATGAAGAAAGCCACCTTGGCTTTTTCATTAACATGTTACACAATCTTGTGCAAATCATTTCCACATATGGCTTTTTACAAACTGGTCATATCATTGTAAGTAAGAGCTGGGCAATAACGACTTAGCATCTTAGTCAATTCTCTACCTAGCATAAATTCTAAACAGTACCAGATTTTGGGATTATTTTTGGGGGAGAGCAAATAAGGCAGACTTGCCCTGTATCCTCATGGAGTTTCTAGTTCCATGAAGATGACACCAAATGTTAATTTGAAAAGGACTTTCCATGTGGGATAAGCAAAATCAAGAGGAGTACATTTTGGAGCATATAACTTAAATCTATGAAATTTTTACAATATGGGAAGTTGTTTAAATGGTTTGGTGGTAGAGAAAGAAAACTATACTTATGTTTCAGAAATTCATAATAGAAGAAAATATGGCTCCTGAGAAAATCTGTAGGAATGGATACAAAGTTTGTTGGTTGCCTTTTGAATTTCTAAGAATTCATGGATAGGTAGATAAAGGTACACTGGTAGCTGATCTGCTGATATTCCAAATGAAAGAAACATGATATTTTTTTTCTTGGTCATGGGGCTTGAACTCTGGGCCTGGGCTCTGTCCCTGAGCTCTTCAGCTCTACCACCTGAGCCACTTTCTAAACATGATTTTTAATATAGAATGGACAGCCTGTTCTATATGATGATAGTCTATTCTATTCTATGAATAGTGAGATTAAAGGTGAGAACTTCTTGTGTGGAGTGTTTAACAGCTACCGGTAAAAAGTGAGACTAGAAGCCATCTGGTGGTGGCTCAGAGTTACAATTCTAGCTTCTTAGGAGATTGCAATCTGAAGGTTGAGATTCAAAGCCAGCCTAGGCAGGAATTTCCATGAGTCTCTCACCTTCAATAGCCACCAAAAAGCCAAAGTAGAGCTGTGGCTCAAGTGATAGAAAGCCAGCCTTGAGCAAAAAAGTTAAGGGGCATTGCCCAGGCCCTGAGTTCAAGCCCTAGTATGAGCATACACAGAAAGTAGATACTTCTTAAGGTATCCTCTATACTTATGACATGACTATTTACAAAGTGGGAGTAAATGCCAACAAGCGCAAGTACCCCTCATTCCCAAGTGGGAGCAGTACCGATCCTGGTGATGGATTGAGGTCGCCCCAGTATGGTGATGGACGTAAATGGTCACGCTTGCTTTGAGATAGAGCATTCTTCCCCCTGGTGTCAGAGCCTTTGTGTTCCTTTGCTAATCCAGTGGACTTGAGCATATAAAACTCCATGTCTCGCTGTATACATTTTCAATGATATAGAGAACAGAAACAGTTTTACCTTAAGAAACTTGAATAAGCAACTTGAGATGGTGAATGTTATGGAAATTAAAATGGCAGATATTCTCCACTTCCTGTGACACAGAACAGGGCACAGTGATGAGGGTGCCCCCACGATTGTCCCCAGTAAGGTCTTTCTGCGGCCTAATGAATCCAACAGGCTGGACATGACATGCTCAGTGACTTTTCTGCTGAGAGTGGACAAGGACAAGTTGCCTTTTGAAGGGGTGTTCTTGTTCTCTTTTGTCTGCCTTGTTTACAAATGAAGGAGCTAATTCTTCCAATTCTTGCTCTGTGATGCTTGGCTTGGAACTTGAGGCCTTTCCTTGCTTCATTTAAACCACTCCTCCAGTTCCTTTTTTTTTTTTTTTGGCTTTTGAGTTATCTTTGGATAGTCTTTTGGGCTGGCCAGGCCCTCCCCTTCCTCTATCTCTTCCACCTTTCTCCCTTTTCCTCTGCCCTTTTCACTCTTCTTCCCCTTTAACTCCTCCTCCCCTCCCTCCCCTGCTTTTCATTTGATCAGGTGGTCTCAAGACTGTGCTCCTCCCTACCTCTGTTCCCCAGTATCTGGGAAACAGAAGTGTGCCACGATGTCTGGCTTCCTTTCCCTTTCTCACTGTAGTAATTCCGTTGGTAATTATGTAAAAGGATACCAATACTATATGGAATTTCAATTCACTGTACCTTATTCGATGTGTGGGAGCAAGCATTCTTTCAAGGCCACAGTCTGCTCTGCTTCTGATTGCTTTGTAAAGGTGTAAAATCAACACTGTGACATGACCAAAATGGAAGCCATCCAAGACCTATCATGAAAAACTGTTTGGGTGCCCTCCTTACCATGTTAGAGACTTTCTGGGGTGGTTTGGTTGAAGTGGAGAATGTGAAAACTGTGTATGGATGACTCTGAGCTGCAGGCTGAAACCTGAAACCCAGGATATGACTGGCTACACCTAGAAGCATTGCTACCTAACCTGGCTTGCCAAGATGGGTGAAGTTTGGTGGGGTGGTTTTAAAGTGCCATGGAATTTCACAATGCCCCCATCCCTCCCCTATTTGTGTTAACAATGGTGATTCTTACGTGGAGATAGGAGGAACTGAGCTAAATAGGAGTTCACTGCTCACCAGTTTCTTCCCAATTGAATTGCCAGCTATCCCTTGTCTTCTTTGGTGATGGACCAAAATCAGTAGAAAAAGCAAATAGTTTCACCAACCCATCAGCTCTAAGATACCTGAAATGCAGTCCATGTTGCACTTGTGTATAGTAGATACAGCCACAGCCATGAACTTTGGGCTAGTATTCCAACAGCTAGAATAAGTGGGAATTAATACTGTCATTCAACTTACTGTGAACTTCTTCCCCTCAAAATTTGGAATTTCTATGAGACAGGATAATTTTGAATTGCGATGACACTTCTGACGTCATTGCATCCAGAGATGTCACTGCCTCTTCAGTTGAAGGCCTTATTCTCTTCACGAATGGTAGTGAAATGTATTCATTTCCCTTCATAATGTGTTCCTTACATTGATCACTAGATTCATGCAGTTTTTGTTATAAGGGCATACTTATAGGCTTTGACACCTAAAATGTAAAAAAAAAATTATAATTTCAATTTATAGGCGTTCTGGTCTTCATTAGGACATGAAGCTTTAATTCTTGTAATTAAAATATTATTCACACGTTATAAAATACAATGATCATATTTACTCTAATTGAGTAAATTGTAGCAAGCTCTGGCTTGTACATTATGGTATAACTGGGAGTCAGAATATATGTCTAGATAGTCTTCTTTGTTATCGGTTCCTCTCGCCTCTTCTCCCACTCTTCTCACCTCTTTTCCTCCTCTTCCTTCTCCCTTTTCTTCCAAAAGAGCTCAATGTTCCTCACTGAAAGTGAGGAACATATTCCTTAATCTGTTAGCACTAGAAAGTTGGGGAAATGCACAATGTAACCCACTGTGATATACATCACAAACATCAACATCTCTCACCCCATCCGTCTGCCTTAAAGTCTGAGATTTTTTAAAGCCTTTAAGTCATCCCAGTTTTTGACATGTTTCTGTGCATTTTTTTCATTTTTCTTTGTGCTTTTTTACTTTTTGGTGCCTGCACCAGGGCTTGTACACAGGTCCTGAGTGCTATCCCTTAGCCTTTGCACTCAAGGATAGTGGTCTACCACTTGAACCACAGCTCTGTTTCCTGATTTTTGGTGATTAATTGTAGATAAGAGACTTTCTGGTGCATGCTTTCTTTGAACCTTGATTCTCAGAAATCATTCTCTTGAGGATTACAGACATGATCCACTCTTTGAGCTTTTATTCTTCACACATACGCACCATAGAGTCTTGTCAACAAGTTGCTGCTGCCATTAACTTTTTAATATAGTTATTGTTAACACTAGAGTTTTGTTGAGCAGTTAATGTTTAGCTGCAAAATAGTATCTGCCACATAACTTTCCCCCAAATTACAATGTCCCTTAGTATCTGAAGTGGGTTGGCTCTACAACCCATGTGGCTAATGAAGTTCTTTTGATATAAAACAGTATAATATTTGCATATAAACTACAAACATCCTTCATATACTTTGTCTTCTCTAGATTGCTTACAGTAAGTAATATAATTGAAATAATGTGTAACTAGATTTTATACCATATTATAGGGCATTATGACAAGAAAACAGTGTGAATGTGTTTTAGTACAGATGCACTGCTTTTCCCCTTAAGAATGTAAAATCTGTAATTGGTTGAATTTGCATATGCAGAGTATTTATTTGTGCATTATTTATAGAAACTATGCTGTAAGAAAGTTGGTCTTTGGTAAAATTGATGATGGTTCTATGTTGAAACTGAAATGGAATCCAGGAGGAGACTGTGAGTTTTGTGTCTGCATTTAAATGACAGGCAAGATCTTGAGAAATTACTAATATTGTAGGCCAATATTGACTGAGAATTCCCAATGCATTTCACAGAGAGAGTGTAAATCTGGCCACATTGTAACGAGTACAACAGAAGGAAAATTGAAAGACTATCTTGTTCCCATTGAAATGAATGTCCACTGTCATCAGGTGTTTGAGCAGGGAGTTGTGGATAGCTCTTTGGCCAAGCAAAGCACATTTTATACGTGTCTGGTAGTACATGCAATAGAATGACACAGCAGCTCTACAAGCTATTGAGCTTTGTTGAGTGATAGTTTTTCCCTTCCGTATATCGTTTCAAACTATGGGCTTCAGGGAAGTCTGGACATAAAAATGACTTTTTGTTATGACAGACCTGGGGCTTGACTCAGGGCCTGGGCACTGAGTATCTTTTGCTCAAGGCTGGCACTCAGCTCTACTCTGAACTATCTGGTGGTTGGAGCTTAGTGTCTTGTAGACTTTTCCTGCCCAGGCTTGCTTTGAACTGTGATCCTCAGATCTCATTTCTGAATAGCTAGGATTGTCGGCATAGGCCAACCAGTACCTGACTTCCTGACTTCCTGAATTTTGCTCCTCTGTCCTCTGTCCTCCTCCTCAGGCCCCCTTCTTCCTTCCTCCTCCTTTTTCTCATCTTTCTTCTTTTTTCCCCTTCCCTCCTCCTTTTATTCTTCTTTCTTTTTTTCCCCTTTTCTTCATGCTCTTGCTTTCTGAGAGAAGTCATGATCAGCCAACCATGAAATGGGAAAGTGGACCAAAATAAGGCTGGATAATTTATTTGAGCCAAACAGAGGTATTATAATCTATTAAAAATATTTAGCCAAACACACTGTATTCGTGACTTTATCTCATAACCCTGCAGATTGTCTGGTAGTTGCCCAGGACCTGAGGCAGGAAGGCGGACCCATGTGCCTGAACTTTCAGTCATGTCTTTGCAACTGGTAGTTTTTAATAAAGAAAAACTCTAACATGTGAAATTACATCAGTGAAGAAACCATAGCTTTTTATGTTCTTGTATATGCTTTTCTTCTGTGCAACGTTATTCAATGCCCTAAATTTCAGCTACTTTTGAGATATTTTCTTGAATGTTGAGATTAGTCTGGAAATCAGGCTAGGAATAAATGAAATGCTGGTGTGGTAATAAAATTTATGTTACCATTTTATGAATATGAAAATGTCTAATTGTTATAACACAAGGTATCTTTGGATTAAGAAGTCTAGGACATTTTATTCTTTTACACCTTTTTTAAAGCAGGAAAACCTTTGCTTCTACATCAGTCTTGAAGCAGAAATCCCAGAAAAAAGAATTTTATAATCAGTCACAAAGAATTCCTACACGCATCATGTATCCCTTCCTCATCATTTCCATTTCTTAGGAGTCTCCACATTGTTTAATTGTAATCATGTGCAACTAGCATTTTAAAGCTTCACACTGCTTTCACATTTATGGGATATGTGAGAAGATTAAGAATGGTTGAAACTCAAGAGTAATACAGGAAACTTAAGAGTAGATGTAGAAATGTGACTCCACCAGGCTTTCATGGAGCACACATTACCCCAGTGGGCTTCATGTTGTGGCCATCCATGTATAGAAGAACAAACTAGAAGGTGCACTGTCCCAAACAACCCTCATTCTAGTCAGGCCCCTCTCCTGTACTCTGCTTTGCAATTCTGTAGCAGGAATCTAAACTCTGGTTTCCCTTCCATTGCATTGGTGTTGTTTGACCTGACTTTCCCTCAGCATGGTACTTAAGCATATGGGACTCAGGTGGCAGGGCCCTGCCTTTCCAGGGCCTGCACTTAGTATTCAATCTATTGTGAGAGCAGAGGGATGTTTCATGACCCATAGCAAAACTCCTCCCACGTCCCATAAAGTGACATGTTGTTTCTATTAAGGGATCATTTTCTTAAGTGAAATCATGACCAGTCATGATGGCATGGAAGTATACAGAGGCCAAGTGACTATGTGTTACTTTAATTACCAAAGAAGTAACTATTATGATTCCATAATGGTTCAAAGAAGAATTTAAGACTGAAACAGTGGTTTTATTGTTTCTTTAGTTCAGAAGTAATTGAAATGGAATATGTAAATAGAGTCAAAGTGACTTTTCCAAGTGAGAAGAGAAGCCAATTGCACTTCGAAAGAAACTATATGACTATAGCAAGAAAGACATCGCCAATTAACAAATATTTATTTTCCTTTGCTATTCTCTGCTATTTATCCTGTTACATAGTAGTGGAATGAATTAGGAAGAGAGTGATGTAGAGTGCATGGTTTTCCATTGCAACACAAACTCTATCTATCTATCTATCTATCTATCTATCTATCTATCTATCTACCTACCTACCTACCTACCTATATTTTTGCTGTTCCCGGGGTTTGAACTCAGGCTTGGACACAGTCCCTGAGCTTTTTTTGCTTAAGGCTAGCACTCTGTCACTTGAGCAATAGCTCCACTTCCAGCTTTTTGGTGGTTAATTGAAGAGAAGAGTCTCACAGAGTTTTCCTGTCAGGCTGGGGTTAGAACCTCGATCCTCAGATCTCAGCCTCCTGAATAGCTAGGATTACTGGCTACAGCCACTGGCTTCCAGCTTACTTTCCCTATAGTCTTAAACTATATAGGAATCAACTCTTTGGTAAGCTTTTTTCCATTTTTATGTTTTATATTACTAATGATTATTTTGTCTCTATTTTCCTATCTTATGATTATTTAATTATAAGACAATTGTTTATTTTTTATTTGATTAGTTATTTAAAGACGGGTCTTTGGGGCTTTATATCATAGGATCCAAAGGTAGCACTAATGTCTGTGAACCTTAAAATTATACTACCACTTTTTTGATGACCAAAGCTCATTAGAACTGGAGCCTGTGGCTCAGGCCTGTAATCCCAGATCCTCATGAGTTTGGAGGATTGTGCTTTGAAACCGCCCCTGGGCAGGAAGTCCATGACATCCATCCTCCATGAACCACCAAAGTACCAGAAATTGTGCTATTTCTCATGGGGTAGCAGGCCAGCATGGAGTGACAAAGCTAAGGGACATAGCCAGTCTCTGAGTTCAATTTTCAGTGCTGGCTCAAAAACCAAAACCCACCAAAACACAACTGACCTGAAAGGACTCTAGTCCCTGTGCGTAGGAACTAATAATTTGTCCTACTACTGTGAAGGGAAGAGCTTCTGAGTTCTTACAAAAACTATCTTTAAGTATTTGTGCAAAGGAGTTGCCATTTGACAAAGCAGTTTATGAATATGGCCCATCTTAACCACCTCACCCCTTTCAACATTCTTGCCCCTCCTTCCTCTGCCCAGCCTTCCGTTTTCTTACTTTTGTAGTATGTACAATGAATTCTTGACTACAATTCCCCCTTCCCCTTCATTTGTCCCCCGCTCTCCCTTGCCCCCCACTTGATGAGCTGCTGTTTTTCACCCTTATGCTTTGGGAAGTAATGATAAGCACCACCCCCCGCCGCCAGTACTTCCTCAGAACTTTCTAGATTCCTAAGAGTGGTCATTGTAAATGTCTAACACAAGAATAAATAGGATAGCAGATATGAGAGGGTTAAAGACATGCTTTAATCATAATCTTTGTGATTCAAATAAAGAAATGTTTTTGAATAAAGACACTGCACATTCCTGTTGGATATTTCTCACAGAGGTGAACACAGTGCTGTCCCAACTCTTTTACTATATTTAAGTTTTTGGCTCATCACTGGTATTTGTTTCATAATCTAACAAAAAGATCACGTGTCTCTTGCTAGCAAAAGCTGCAGAGGAGGGAATGCTTATTCTATGAGTAGAGAGAGAAGGAAGGCTGGAGAGATGTTTGTGCTTGTGGAGAAGCTTATTTTATTATTTATTTTAATAAACGCGAGGCCATGTTTGCCACCTCCGAATTTTGCGCTACTCTTTTCGCTGTCCTAGCTTTGACTTAGTTTGTTTTTATGTTCTCGTTTGGTTAGTTCCTTGAACATCCCATCTAATTTACATCTTATTCATTTTTGTGTTGCAGCTTCTGACAACTGTCTTGAGTCCACACTTCTCTAGATTTTTATACCTAGCAGCCATTTGGCTTCTACTTTTCCTGATCTCTCTTCCTCTCTCACTACCTGTGCCTAATGTTGAGGTTATAGTATCCAAAATAGCTCAGGCTCAGCACCTTGGTGTGTTCATGCTATCTGTCCTACCTGCCTCAGTGTCTGTACCTTTTGGCTGGTTTCACTCAGATTATGGCCAGAGAATGGCTGAAGTAAATAACAGGAAGGAAGAAGGAAATGTATGGTGATTAGCAGTTCTTTTGAGGGAAATGTTTACCTTTATTCACAAACAGTGTATGTGTTGGTAGATTTCCTATTGCCAGAGAAAGAGAGTGTTGATTCTAAATGTTAGTTTTTAACATGAGAATCTTAAGCATTATATGTTATAACTCTCAGAAATGTTAGGTGTTTCAGAATCATTAAAAAATATTTATTGTCTTTTTTCACCTTTATTGTCAAAGTGAAGTACAGAGGGGTTACAGTTTCATATATAATGCAGTGAGTACATTTCTTGTCAAATATGTTAGCTCCTCTCCCCTCCACATGCCTACCTCTTCCTCTGCCTTCCCTTCCACCCACGAGTTGTATGGTTGGTTTACACCAAATGGTTTTGTGAGTATTGTGTTTGGAGTTGTTTGTATTTTTATCCTTTGTCTATTGATTTTGATATTTACTTTCTCTTCCTAGCTCTAATACACGTATATACAGTATCCAGGGTGCTCAGATGAGATACAGTGATAGTGGGGGTAAAACCACAGGAAGGGAATACGAGGAGAAAATAAAAAGGGTACGGATTCATATCGCATGTTGAAAATAATTACAATAATGATATACCACTTGTTTCCATAACATGGAGCTCATTTCACTTAGCATCATCTTAAGTGTCCCATAAGGGCATAGCTATTGGGCTATTATGACTTCGCTTTGACTAGCCTAAACACGTACTAATTATTCCAAAAAATTTACTATGTGAAGTGAGCCCAGACCTAAGAAACATAGACTGTATTGTTTTCCTCATAGGAAAAACATTTTTTTTTTCTTATTTATTGTCAAAGTGATGTACAGAGAGGTTACAGTTGCATGTTAGGCATTGGATACATTTCTTATACTGTTTGTTACCTCCTCCTCACTTACCCTCCCCTCCCCCTGCCCCTCTCCCCCCAGAGTTGTTCACTTGGCTTACACCAAACAGTTTTGAAAGCATTGCCTTTGTAGTCGTTTGTCTTTTTATCCTGTGTCTCTCGGTTTTGGTATTCCCTTCACTTTCCTAATTCTAATACCAGTATATACAGTTTCCAAAGTACTCAAATAAGATAAACTGATAGTGAAGGTACAACCGCAGGAAGGGGATACAAGACCATCATCAACAGTAGAAGCTACAGTTACACATGGCATGTTGAAAGTAATTACAGCAGTGATATAACAGTTGTTTCCATAAAATGGAGGTTGTTTCACTTAGCCTCATCTTATGTGTTCAATAGAGTATTGCTGTTGGGCTCTTGTGATCCTCTGCTGTGACTAGCCTAAACCTGAGCTAACTATTCCCTATGAGAATAGGGAATCCTATTCATAGCATAGAATCCATGTTTCTTTGGGTCTGGCTCACTTCACTTAGGATAATTTTTTCCAAGTCCTTTAATTTCCTTACAAATGCGGCAATGTCATTCTTTGAGACAGAGGTATGAATTCCATTGTGTATATGTACCACATTTCCTGATCCATTCATCTACTGAGCGTTACTGGTGGGATCCATATTTTAGCTATGCCAAATTGTGCTGTGATGAATATTGTTGTGCTGGTGGCTTTTGTGTGTTCTTCTCTGTGGTCTTTGGGTAGATGCCAAATGTGGGGCTGCTGGATCATAAGGGAGCTCTATGTTTACCTTCTGAGAAATCTCCATACCACTTGCCAGAGTGGCTGAACAAGTTTACATTCCCACCAACGATGAAGTAGGGTTCCCTTTTGTCCACATCCCCTCCAACATTTATTATTGTTAGTTTTCTTGATATAGGTCATTCTTACTGGGGTGAGATGGAATCTCAATGTTGTTTTGATTTGCATTTCTTTTATGGCCAGAGATGTAGAGCACTTTTTCATATGACTCTGGCCATTCTCATTTCCTCATCAGACAAGTCTCTTTGTAAGTCTTTAGCCCACTTGTTGAGGGGGCTGTTGGTTCTTTGCGGTTTTGTTTTGGAGGAATTTAATTTTTTGTAGTTCTGCATATATTTTAGATATGAGGTCTTTGTTCATTGTATGGCTGATAAAGATCTTTTCCCAATCTGTAGGCTTTCCATTCATCTTGTGAGCTATGTCCTTTGCCCTGCAGAAGCTCAGCAATTTGATGCAATCCCATTTGCTCGTCCTTTTTGTGATTTGTAGCATTTATGGCTCTTTGTTAAGGAAGGTCTGTCCTGTGCCAACGAGCCCAAGTGTTTCTCCTACTTCTTTTAGTGCTTTCAAGGTATCTGTTATAATTTCAAGATCTTTGATCCATGTGGAATTGATTTTGGTGCAGGATGATATATAAGGATCTAATTTTGCTTTGTTGTGGGTGTTGAACCAGTTTTGCCATCACCATTTGTTAAAGAGGCTATCTTTCCTTCCATCGTATTTTTTTAGCTCCTCTATCAAAGATTAAGGGGTCTTAGTTCTGTGTGTTCACTGCTGGATCTTCAATTCTGTTCCAATGGTCTTCAGGCCTATTCGATTGCCAATTCCAAGCTGTTTTTATAGCTATAGCTTTATAATACAGCTTGAAGTTTGGTATTGTAATTCCTCCGGCATTGTTCTTTCTGCTTAGGATTGTTTTTGCTAGTCGGGGGGTCATTTATTTTTCCATATAAATTTCTGGATTGCTTCCTCAATTTCATTAAAAAATGGTGTTGGGATATTAGTGGGTATTGCATGGAATTTGTAGATAGCTTTTGGCAATATTGCCATTTTGACTATATTAATCTTCCCAATCGAGGAGCATGGGAGGTTTGTCCATTTCCTTAGTTCTTTTTTTTTTTTTTCAAATTTTTATTATCAAAGTGATGTACAGAAAGTTTACAGTTTCATATTTTAGGCACTCTATACATTTCTTGTACAGTTTGTTACCTTGTCCCTCATACCCCTCTCCCTCCTCCCCCTTTCCCTTCCCCCCCCCCCCACGGAGATGTTCAGTTCACTTACACCAAACAGTCTAATCATAGAGGTCTTTCACTTCTTTGGTTAAGGTTATTTCTAGGTATTTTATGTTTTTGAGACTATTGCAAAGGGAGTTGCTTTCCTGACTTCAGCCTCTGTCTTCGTGTTATTAGCATATAGAAAGGCTGTTGATTTTCGAGGGTTTATTTTATATCCTGCAACTTTGCCAAAGTTTTGGATCTGCTCTAGTAGCTAGGGAGTAGAGTCTATGGTGTTCGTTAGGTATAGGATCATGTAATCTGCAAAGAGAGAAAGCTTAACTTCATCTTTTCCTATTTGGATCCCCTTTTTGTTTTCTTCTTGCCTAATTGCTCTGGCTAGGAATGTTAAAGAGGAGGGAGAGAGCAGACATCTCAATCTTGCTCCTGATTTTCAAAGGAATGGCTTTGGCTTTACACCATTTAGAATTATGCTTGCTGTTGGTTTGTAATAAACTGCCTTTATTATATTCAGGAATGTTCCTTGGAATCCCAATTTCTCCAGGATTTTTATCATAAATGGGTACTGGATTTTATCGAACGCCTTTTCTGCATCCAGAGATATAACCATGTGGTTCTTTACCTTGCTCTGGTTGATGTGGTGGATTACATTAATTGACTTGCGTATATTGAACCAACTTTGCATCCCTGGGATGGATCCAGTTTGAACATGGTGTATGATATTTTTGATGACCTGTTGAAGTCGATTGGACAGAATTTTGTTGAGAATTTTTGCATCTATGTTCATCAGGGAAATCGTTCTATAGTTCTGTTTTGTTGATGAGTCCCTGCCTGGTTTTGGGATGAGGGCTATACTGGCTTCATAGAATAAGTCTGGTAGTGAACGTTCTCTTTCAATTTCACTGAAGATTTTGAAAAATATTGGTGTGACTTCTGTTTTGAAAGCCTTGTAGAATTCTGCTGTGAATCCATCTGGACATGGGCTTTTCTCTGATGGGAAATCACTTATTGCTGTTTCTATTTCAAGGCTGGGTATGAGTCTGTTTAGAAGGTTTAAATCTTCATGGTTGAGTTTGGGGGTATCAATTTTTTCTAGAAAATCATCCATTTCTTCCAGGTTCTCGAATTTGTTGGCACAAAGGTTTGCAAAATAGTCCCTTATTGTGTTCTGAATTTTGGTTGTTTCTGTGGTGATGTTACCTGTTTTATCTCGGATCTTGTTTATGTGGGTGTGCTGCCATCGTTTTTTGGTCAGGTTTGCTAGGAATTTGACTATCTTGTTAATATTCTCAAAGAAACAAGGCTTTGTTTGTTGATTGTTGCGATGGTTTTTTTTCTCCCTCTCAAGTATATTTAATTCTGATTCGATTTTAATTATTTGCTTCCATCTATTGACTTGGGGGTATGGCTTCTTGTTCTCTTTTGAGAAGATTAAGGTGATTCCGTAAGTTGTTGAGTTGCTGTTTATCCAGATTGTTGGTGTAGGCACTCAGATATAAATTTTCGTCTGAGTACTGCCTTTGCTGTGTCCCAAAGGAGGTGGTACTTTGTGCACTCACCTTGGTTGAATGCCATAAATATTGAATTACTGGTCTAATTTCTTCAATGACCCACTGATGGTTCAGCAGTGTGTTGCTTAGTCTCCATGGATTGTATCATTTTGTGTGGTGGCTGTTTGAGTTGAGCTTTAATTTTAATCTATTGTGGTCTGAGGGAAGGCAGGGAATGATTTTGATACTTCTGAATTTGTACAGATTTTCTTTGTGCCCTAAGATGTGATATATTTTGGAGAATGTTTCATGGGCTGCTGAAAAGAATGTGTATTCTGGTATTGCTTGATGGAATATTCTGTAGATGTTGGTTAAGTCTAGTTGGTCTATGCAGTTGATTAGTTCTGTGGATTCTTTGGTCAGTTTTTGGCCTGTTGGTCTGTCCAGAGGTGACAGTGGAGTGTTAAAGTCTCCAACAATCAATGTGTTTGGGACTATGAGTGATTTTAGAGTCAGTAGTGTTGGTTTGATGAAATTGGGTTCTCCTGTATTTGGTGTGTGGATATTTAAGATGGTTATATCCTCCTGTAGGAGACATCGCTTTATTAGTATGTAGTAACCTTCTTTGTCTCTTCTTACCATTTTTAATTTGAAGTCGATTTTATCTGATGCTAGAATTCCACTCCAGCCTGCATTGGGGGCCATTTATTGGTAGATTTTATTCCAGCCTTTCACCTTTAGAAGAAGTTTGCTTTTGCTAGATAGATGTGTCTCTTGGAGGCAGCAGAAAGACGGATCTTGATGTTTGATCCAAGTAATGAGCCTATGTCGTTTGAATGAAGAATTAAGTCCATTAATGTTGAGAGTTAGGTTTGAGAGATGATCATTTGTCCTTTCATTGTAGCTATCTTGTTAAAAGCTGTGTCTTCCCAATTCTTGATCTAATATTCTGGTTTTCTATTTAGGGTTCATTTCTCTGTCTGTATTGGGATCTTGATTATTTTCCCTGTATAGTACATCTTTGAGGATTTTCTGTAAAGCTGGTTTGGTGGAGATACATTGTTTCAGTTTTTCCTTCCTGTGGAAGACTTTTATTTGACCTTCAGCTATGAATGAGAGTTTAGCTGGGTACAGCATTCTTGGTTGATATTTATTATTATTTAGGGTTGGCATACCTCATTCCAGGATCCCCTTGCTTTTCATGGTCTCTGCTGAGAAGTCTGGGGTAATTCTGCTTGCTTTTCCTTTATTTGTGATTACTTTCTTCTCTGTAACATCTTTAAGGATTCTTTCCTTGGACTCTACTGATCCTGTTATGATCACAATGTGTCAGTGGGATGTCCTATTCTGATCTGGTCGCTTTGGGGTTCTAAATGCTTCTTGTATCTGTATCGGCCTACCTTCCTGTATAGTTGGGAAGTTCTTGGCTAATATTCTGTTAAATAGGTTGCATATTCCATTAACTTCTTTCTCCTGGTTTTTCTCAATTCCTATTCGCCTCAAATAGTGCTTCCTGCTTGTGTCTTGGAGCTCCTGGAGTGATCTGTTTTATCGATTGGATTGGTTTTGTATTTTTGTGTGACATTTCTCCATAGATTCTAGGGAATCTTCAGCTCCTGAGATTTGATCCTCTGCTTCACCTACTTGAGACTGTAGGCTAGTTACTTGATTTTGAATCTCTTTTCCTTCAGACTGGTCTTTCCTGATGATTTCCATGTCCTTGCTAGAAGTATCTCTTAGGTCCTGCATGGACATCTTTACATTATTAATTTGGTTTTGAGTGCTGTCTCTCAAATCTTTTAGCTGGGTAGTTATCTTTTCATATGACTCTTGAAGTTCATTTATCTT